>NW_016830182.1:1473425-1553920 GCF_001698545.2 Rhinopithecus bieti
TCCCTCCCTCCCTCCCTCCCTCCTTCCTTCCTCCCTCCCTTCCTTCCTCTCTTCCTTCCTTCTGGATATTTGCTAATGAGTAGCGGGTGGCAGTATAACACTTTCTTTGCTAATTCCACTGTCTAACATTCAAAGGGCTTTTTGTCTGTGGTGTTATCTTTCTGCCCCTGCCTCTCTTTCTCCCTCCCTGTATGCATTTTTAATATTTATTTATTCATTTAATTTAGAGACAGAGTTTCACTCTTATTGCCCAGGCTGGAGTGCAGTGGTGTGATCTCGGCTCACTGCAACCTCCATCTCCTGAGTTCAAACAATTCTCCTGCCTCGGCCTCCCGAGTAACTGGGATTATAGGTGTGTGCCACCATACCTGGCTAATTTTTTTGTATTTTTAGTAGAGATGAAGTTTCACCATGTTGGCCAGGCTGGTCTCAAAACTCCTGACCTCAGGCGATCTGCCCACCTCCGCCCCCCAAAGTGCTGGGATTACAGACATGAGCCACCACACCCGGCCTTCTATAGATTTTTTTATGACAGGCAGTCCTTAGCCCCAGTGTTGTGAGAAAACCTCAGTTTCCCCACCAATACGTTGATGGGTCTGAACTAATCAATGGTATTAAACTTTACATGCCTGAGAGCCTTTCCTTCGCATGCTGTCTAACATGTGAGGTGGGTATGTGTGAGGCTGCCCTGGTGGGAAGAAGAGGCTAGGTTCCCCAGCCGGCCCACCATACCCCTCATCCTCTATCCCTATGCCACTCAGCTCTGGGGTTCTGAGAAGCTTCTAGTCAGTCCACAATTCTGCCTAGCGTCAGTCCTTTTTGGCCTGTCCCCTCCCTGGGCTCTAGCCACTCTGGCCCCAGAGGACACCCAGACCTGCAGTGAGGTCAGGGCTGGAATGAGGGGTTGGAAACCGTAGGCAAGGGTCAGACATGGGCTGGGGGCCTTGGCCCTGCCTGCTGCCTCCCAGAGCCTACTCCCTTCAAGGACCAGCCTGCTCTGGCCTGGGGAGGGGTGCAGGGGCTGGGGTCCGAGGGCTGCAGAGACCTGGATGAGGCAGAAGGGGGACTGGGTCAGCCCCTTCTTTCCCTTGTCTCCTGCTCTTTCCCCCAGCAAGACCCTGAAACTATTTACATCCTGTCTCTAAGATCTCAGCTGTTCTAGGGTTCCATTCTCTCTCGGCTCTATTTTTCTTCTTCTTTTGCAATCTCCAAGAAACCCGAGCTGCCAGATGGGTGGGGGCAGTGATTGTTTTCTGTCTGACATCTGGATTTCATTAGCAGCCCTGGGCATGCTGACTCAGGAATGGCAGTTCCCCTGGGCTCGGGACCTCCCAGACCTCTCACGGCACCGGTTCTTAGCTGGACACAAGAGGCACAGGTGACAACACCCCTCAGACCTCCCTCAAAGGAGTAACGAGTACCGAGTACCACTAACAATGTCTCAGAAGTGATGGAAATGGGTTCTAGAGAGCTTCTGCTCCCAGGTCAGTGCCTGAAGGGTGGCTGCCAGGCTGGGCGTGCCTGGGCCTGACAGCCGTGAAGGGCAAAGAGAGAGCTTAGGAAAAGGTGCACAACCCCCCCACCACCCCAGCCTCTGTTTCTACAGTGGTACTGAGTACATCATCAAGGCACCAACCTCAAATCACAGACAAGGAAAGGTGGCCCAGAGAGGTGAGCAGCTTGCCCAAGGTTGCACAGCAGCTAAATGGCAGAGTTGGAATTTGAACTCTGGTCTTTGGGTTAAAAATTTAAGGCTGTATCCTTTGACCTCAACAAGATATCACCCATGTCAACATCAGGATCTTTACTGGGCATGTGGACCTCACCCTGCCTGAGCTTTAGTGGAGTGGCAGTATGTGGAATTTTCATGTCCTATCATAGGAGAGACCCACAGTGGCCACCCAATTGAAAGCTGCCCCAGACACCCTTCAGGGCTTCATTATGACTTCTGTGGACCCTAGGCACTTTTGCCTTTGTGGCCCATTTTTGCATAAAACCTTATTAAAAATTTTATTTTCTGGCCGGGCATGGAGGCTCATGCCTATAATCTCAGCACTTTGGGAGGCCGAGGCAGGCAGATCACTTGAGGTCAGTAGTTTGAGACCAGCCTGGCCAACATGGTGAAACCCTGTCTCTACTAAAAATTCAAAAATTAGCCGGGTGTACTGGCAG
The DNA here is from genome assembly GCF_001698545.2 of Rhinopithecus bieti. Taxonomy (NCBI): domain Eukaryota; kingdom Metazoa; phylum Chordata; class Mammalia; order Primates; family Cercopithecidae; genus Rhinopithecus; species Rhinopithecus bieti. The sequence goes on from NW_016830182.1 coordinate 1,475,598, forward strand.
GTGCCTGTAATCCCAGCTAGTCGGGAGGTTGAGGGAGGAGAATTGCTTGAACCTGGGAGGCGGAGGTTGCAGTGAGCTGAAATGGCACCACTGGACTCCAGCCTGGGTGACAGAGTGAGACTCCATCTAAAAAAAGAAAAAAGAAAAAAATACACACACACACACACACACACATATATATTTTCTGACTGCATTGGTGTAAACACAAATCTCCAGGCTGAGTTCATAATTATATATTCATTATTATACTAATTTTCTCTTCTGGTTATAAAATAAATACAAATAGAAACATATCTGTGGCTGGGTACAGTTGCTCATGCCTATAATTCCAGCATTTTGGTAGGCCAAGGCAGGCGGATCACTTGAGGTTAGGAGTTTGAAACCAGCCTGGCCAACATGGTGAAACCCCGTCTCTACTAAAAATACAAAAATCAGCCAGGCGTGGTGGCGGGCACCTATAATCCCAGCTACTCGGGAGGCTGAGGCAGGAGAATCGCTTGAACCCAAAAGGTGGAGGTTGCAGTGAGCTGAGATCGCACCATTGCACTCCAGCCTGGACGACAGAGCGAGACTCCTTCTCAAAAAAAGAAGAAAAGAAAAGAAAAGAAGCATATTTGTGGACCCTAAAAGTATCATGGGCCTAGGCAGGCATGCTACTAACTACTAAGTCCTGCTACTCCTGGAGAAGGCAGCCCGGTGGTGCCCGCTCTGAAAGCACTCTTCTGTGTTCCGGATCTGACAGTTCCCTGTGTTCCCACTGATGTGTACTTACTGCCTGACTTCACCAGCCGAAACACAAGCTCCTGGACAGAGGGAGCCTTTCCTGTTTTGCTCATTGTGGTATCCTCTAGTGCTTGCTATGCGTCTGACACACAGTAGATATTCAATAAATAACTACAGCATGGGTAAATGAAGGCAAGCCTACCTGTTCGTGCACGTGTATTTGTATCCCAGTTGGCAGCTCATTTGCCCAGGCAGCCACCCTAAAGATCTGGTAGCCCTCCTTGCTGCCTGCTCCATCTTCCTCTCACTGGGCACCACAGCCCATAGATGGTGCTTTTCCACTCCAGAATCCATTCCCTTCCCTTCAGCCTCTGCTCACCACTGTCTTCTGTCCAGTCTTATCAGCCCTATCCATGCTCAGGGCCTGGCTTCCTTAGCATTTTTGCCTCCTTCAGCCCAGCCTCCAACCTGCCACTAGCAGGATCTTTCAAAATGCCAATCTGAGCATGTCACCTAAAACCCTTCTCCCTGGCCTCCAGATAAAGTCCAAGTTTGTGCAGCCTGGCACACAAGCCCTTCATCACCTGTTCCAGCCACACCCCCACTCCTCCCCCAGGAGCGCCCGCTGTGGCCCAGGGCTCACAGTGCCCGGAAAGCATATTCCTGTTATTTACATGCTCGCTTGAAAGCCTTCCCCACTTCAAATCCAAGCTCCTCCTCTCTGAGGCCTCCCACGAAGCTCCAGGCTGAGCCGGGCCTGCACAACAAAACTCACCCCAGCCCTGGACCTCCAGAGTGGCCAACACTTTTTCTATCTGTCCCACTGAGGACAGGGGAAGGGCCTTATCTGGCACAGGCCTGGTATACAAGAAGCTCTCAGGAATGGTTGGGCGATGGGAACATGTCCTGAGTCCTGCTCTGTCCTGGACAGACTGTGTGTCCTGGGCACAAATGTGGCATTGCGCCAGACCCCCACCACAGATCCCTAGAGGCAAGTGCAGCTGGCTCAGAGCAACACATTGCTGCTCAGGCCCTCACAGTCCTGACCCATTAGTGTGCAGAGGCCAAAACGAGATACCAGGCGACCCTGCAGGCAGGCCCAGGAGATATCAACCATGCCTCCCTGCAGTCAGTGGGCTTTCTGTTGCCACCAGAGCTGGCAATCCCAACCCACTCCTGATCTGCCTGACAAAACTGGGGCAGCAGACACCCTGAGGCAGGGTGCTGAAACTACCAGGCACACCAACTTGGCCAGACCAGGCCTGGGATGGCCTCTGCCTACATTGTCCTTGTCCCTCTCTACTTCCAGTCATCTATCTTTTTAGAGAACCCTGATTTTTCTGGGAACAATAGTGGAGATCAAAGTCTGGATGCCAAGGGTGATGCAGGATGATACTGAAAAAGCATGCGCTCTGGAATCAGGAGCACCTGAGTTCCAATTCCAACTTTGATATTCACTAGCTGTGTAGTGTTGGGCAAGTCACTCAACTTCTCTGAGTCTCAGTTTTATCATCTGGCAATTGGAGATCACTACAGTACCTACTGAGATAATTTTTGACAGCATTAAATGAGTTAATACATAGAACATGCTAAACCCAGTGGTAAACTCGGTGCTTAGAGGCTACTACTATTGCATAGTGTATAATATTATTATTACTTTTGGGCTAGATGACTGGTAGACTGCATGGGGACAACAGCAGCTGTTTTTTCAAGAAGCAAATGATAGACACTCTTGAGTCCTAATCCTTTTTGGTTCAGTGCTGACACTGGCTGGAGGTGGACCACGGCCTAGGCACAGCCTCACTCCACAAGGAAGGACTGCCCTTTGCTGATATTCAGAATTGGCTTCTAGCACCTTCTCCCTCTGTTTTGGGGGTTCCCAGTCTTCCTGCCAGGGCCCAATCCCCCTCCCACTGCCATGGGGATATGTGAGAGGCCCCATGAGTCTGATGAGCTGAGCTCTGGACACCTTCGTCCTACTCTTAAGGTGAGAAAGGACCAACTAATAAGTGACCTACCCCTGGCTCCCGTGGCAGTGAATGCTTTAAGCTCGCTTTCACTGTTGCCCTCCTCAGACCCCTGGGGCTCCATGGGCAGCTTCAGGACCTAGGCAGGGTTGGCCTAGTGTTCTGCACATTTGACTCCCAGTTAGACCATTAAAGGTTTTTAAGGCATTTAGATCATTTAAAAATCATCTCATAGAAGGAGAGGAGATAAAGGAGCAGAAAGAATATTTGAAGAAATCATGGCTGAAAACTTCCCAGATCTGATGAAAAAATTTAAACAATACATACAAGCACTTCAACATACTTTAAGCAGGATAAACATAAAGAGATCCACAGACACAGTGTAGTAAAACTGCTGAAAGCCACAACAAGGAGCGAATAGAGCTATACAGGAGTAACATTTCTATATCTCACAGGAATCAAGTTATAAATCTGAGGCATTCTGGTAAGACACAGGTATAAGATAATCCCTAGAGCAACCCTAAGAAAATAACTCACAAAACATAGTGAAAAAAAAATCACTAAAGAAATTAAAATGTTAGTTAGAAAATTAATGCAAAAGAAAGCAATTTATTTGGTTATTCTTTAGAAGGAATAGAGAAATAAAAAAAAGACATGAATAATTTAGAAAGCAAATGGCAGTAAAATGACAGACTAAATCTATGTCAAAAAGAGCATTAAATGTGAGTGGATCAAACAATCCAATCAAAAGGCAAGGATTTTCAGATTAGACAACAAAAAACAAGATCAACTATATGCTATCTACAGGAGATGCACTTTAAATTCAAATATATGAACAGATTGAAAATAAAAGGATGGGAAAATATCTGTCATGTAATCTGCAACTATTAGAAAGCTAGGTATACTAATATCAGACAAAATATACTTTAAAACAAAACAAAAAAAACCAGTTACTAGAGATAAAAAAGGACATTTTATAAGGATAAAATGATTAATCCATCAAGAAGATACGACTATAAACAAAGGTGCACCTCATAATACAAAACTCAAATGCATGAAGCAAAAACTGACAGAATTGAAGAAAGAAATAGACAAACAATAATTTCTGGAGACTTAAATAACCCCACTTAAAATAATAATAAAAGAACTAGGCAGAATATCAACAAAGCAGTAGAAGACACAGACATCACTATGAACCAACTAGACCTAACAGACATAAAACATTCCACCAAACAACAGCAGAATACATTTCACTCAAGTGCACACAAAACATTCTCCAGAATAACTCATAATGCTATGTTCTGAAACAATCCACAATAAATTTAGGAGGGTTAATATAATATAAAATATGTTCTATGACCACAATGGAGTAAGGTTAGAAATCATTAAAAGATGTTTGGGAAACACACAAATATGTGGATATTAAACAACACACTCCTAAATAACCAGTGAGTCAAGGAGGAAATCAGAAGGGAAATTAAAAAAAAATGCCCTGTGATAAATGAAAATAAGACACAATATACCAAAACTTATGGGATGGGGCTCAGAGGAAAATTCATAGCTACAATCATCTACATTAAGAAAAGAAGGGGCCAGGCACAATGGATCATGCCTGTCATCCCAGCTCCTTCAGAGGTTGAGATGGGAGGATTACTTGAGCCCAGGAGTTTGAGTCTGCAGTGAGTTATGATCACACCACTGCACTCCACTCTCGGTGACAGAGTGGGATCCTGTCTCCATAAAAAGAGGAAGGATGGATGGAAGGAAGGAAGGAAGGAAGGAAGGAAGGAAAAGAAAAGAAGGATATAAAATCAGTAACTTAACTTAAGAAACTAGAAAAAGAAGAGCAAACTAAATCTAAAGCAAGCTGACGGGAGGAAATAATAAATATTGGAGTGGAGAATTGAAGGCAAGCAAAGATACTTATAAACCCTCGATAACAGCAGTATTATTTACAATAGCCAAAAGGTGGATGCAATCCAGTTGTCCATTGATGGGTGAACTGATTTAAAAATGTGGTATATACATACAATGGAGTATTACTCAGCCTTAAAAAGGAATGAAATGGATACATGCTACAATGTGGATGAAACTTGAGGAAACTTAGTTCACTCGGCTAAGTGAACTAAGCCAGTCACAAAAGGACAAACGCCATGTGATCCCACTTACATGAGGTACTTAGAGTAGTCAAATTCATAGAGACTGAAAGTAGAATGGTGGTTTCTGGGGGCAGGGAGGGAGAATTATCATGTAATGGGCACAGGATTTCAGTTCTGCAAGATAAATTTCGAGATAAATTTCAGTTTTGCAAGATAAAAAGAGTTCTGTGGTTGGAAGGTGGTGATGGTCATACAACAATATGAATGTATTCAATGCCACTGAACCGTAAGCTAAAAATGGTTAAGATGGTAAATTTTATGTCATATGTATTTTAAATATAATTTAACAATAAAGATTAAAGTGGAAGTTAATGAGATAAATAATAGAAAAAAAACAGAGAAAATCAACTAAACCAAAAGTTTGTTCTTTGAAAAGTCCAAAATAATTGACAAAACTTTAGCTAGATTGAACAAGAAAAAAGAGAGGGCTCAAATTCCAAGAATCGGAAATGAAAGAAAGAACATTATTAATGACCTTACAGAAATAAAAAGGATTTTAAGGGAATACTATGGACAACTGTATGCCAACAAATTAGACAAATTAGATAAAATGGGCAAATGCCCAGGAAGATGCAAACTATAGTAACTGAGTCAAAAAAGAAATTAAAAAAAAATCAGAATAGGTCTATAATGAGTAAAGAACTCACAGCAATCATCAAAAATCTACCCACAAAAGAAGGCCGTGCTCAGATGGCATCACAGGTGAATTCTATCAAGCATCTGAAAAAGAATTAGTGCTCATTCTTTACAAACTCTTCCAGAAAATACAACAGGAAGGAACACTTCCTGACACACTATAACATGGATGAACCACGAAAATATTATGCTAAGTGAAAGAAGCCAGTCATAAAAGACCACATATTACATGATTCTAGTTACATGAAATGTCCAGAATAGACAGAGTTAGAAAGAGAGAAATAGATGAGTAGTTATGGATGCGAGGGGATAGATGATCAAGAGGTGATACCTGGGCCAGGCGAGGGGGCTCACACCTATAATCCCAGCTCTTTGGGAGGCTGAGGCAGGTGGATCACTTGAGACCAGGAGTTTGAGACCAGCCTGGCCAACATGGTGAAACCCTGTCTCCACTAAAAACAGAAAAATTAGCCGGGCATGGTGGCAGGGCCTGGATTCCCAGCTACTTGGGAGGCTGAGGCACGAGAATCACTTGAACCTAGGAGGTGGAGGTTGCAGTGAGCCGAGATGATGCCACTGCACTCCAGCCTGAGCAACAGAGCCAGACTCTGTCTCAAAAAATAAAAAAAAGAGGTGATACCTAAGGAATATGAAATTCCTTTCCGAGATGATGACAATATTCTCTGATCGAGGTGACAGCTGCACAACTCTGGGCATATACGAAAATCACTAAATTGTACACTTCAAATGGGAATTATATGGTAAGTGAATTATATCTCATAAAGCTGTTCCCAAGAAAATCATTCTACTTTCAAATATTATGGAAGTTAGGTTCTAACACACTATTTCATTTGTGACACAGGTTTCTGTCTGAGGTTTACAAAAGCCCTGTCAACCCGTTCCTCCCTTCAGGGAGCCTTGCACTGAGCACTGCTGTGTGTGAGGTTCCTTTAGCTGGCGTGGTCAGGTGGTGAGGAGCACAGAGATGAATCCAGCCCAGCACCTGCCCCTGGAGCTATGGTCAGGTGAGGGGTAGACAGCATCCAATCAGGTTCCAGCCTGCCCAAATACCTAGTGCCTTGCCAGGTGGGTGCACTCTTCATAGTGACCCAAAGGAGAAGAAAATGCTAGCCAACATTTACTAAGCACTTCCTGTGTGCCAGGGACTGTGCTAAGCACCTTCCATGCATAGTTTCACTGTGTCCTCACAATATCCTGGGTGTCGGTGCTCTCCTTAGCCTCATGGGACAGGTGATAAAACTGATGCTGCGAGCTTCTGTCTGCCCTCCCACCACTCATTAAGGGAGGAGGAAGGTGCCTGGGCCTTCAGGAGTGCAGAACAGAATCAAGTTTGGGATGGAGCCAGGAGAAGGCCTCAATCAGCTCCAGTGAGAAACTGAGGCCCCACCGATCATGCGGGTCTTAGCTTGGAGTGACATGGAGGTCAAGGAGGCAAAGAACATGGAGATTCCGAGACTGGGGATCTTGTTCTGCCCTCTCCACCTCCCCAAGACTGTACAATGAGGCCGCTGCTCCTCCTTCTGCCATAGAGCTAAGAATCCGATATGAGATGATGATCTCTATGAAGGAAGATCCCATGTTAGCACTGTGCTGGAAGGTGCCAGGGACCCTCTGCCCCAGCATTTAGAAGAGCTCTGGCTCTGTCAGGAGAGAGGATGGTGCATGCATGTGTACATACACTCATACATACACACACACACACACACACACACACACACACACACATACACACCCTCTGCCATCCCCGGGCCTCTGGCTCACATCCATTGCCTTTGGATATTGGTCACCCTGGGGGAGGCCCTGCCACCCTTCTCCAAAGCCCTTCTCCTGGAGGCATTCCCAGGCTGCCAGCCCAGAGTGAGCGTACCTCCTTGGGGCCCCAGAGCCCCTGTTGATGTCTGAGTGTCACCTGCCTGCCTGGATTAAAATCCCAGCTCTTTCACTGATAGCTCAATAATCCTGTGTGAGTCCCTTCCTCCCTCGAAGCATCTGTTTCACCATGGAAAATGAGGCAAATAGAGCACTTAACACATAGTGTAGTTTCATTAAATGAAATACTGCTTGGAGAGCACTCAGTACAGTGTCTGTCTCCTTAACGGAGCTCAGTCTGGCTCTGCCCACTTCCCAGGCTGTAGGCAGGGGATGAGGGAGGGTTGTTGTGGATGGCTGTGTGCACATGAGCTGGGGGCCGCTGTGCTGGGGCTCAGCTGGACAAAGTGCAACAGGCTATGGACTGCACAGGCCATGAGCATGGCCTTAAGGACCAACCAGATCCTCAGTCGCCTGTTTGCCCCTGATTCTATCCAGAGAACCCCAGGGGGACTGAGGGTGCTCACTCTCTGCTGGGAGCCACTCATGCCAATGGCCTCCTGCTTACTATGTATATTGAGGGGGAGGACAGGACCCACTGGGGATGTGGGGTCTGCAGGAAAGTCGTCAGTGGGTCAGCTCCCACTATGTATGCGGAGTCTGTGATGGGGGCACACGGATCACCTGGGGACCTTGCTAAGATGCTGCTTTGGGTGGGCCTGAGAGCCTGCATTTGTAATAGCTCCCTGAAGGCACTGATGCATGTCTGCCAGGGCTGTACTCTAAGCGGCAAGGACCTGAAGCGTGGTGTGGCCGTTTCTGAGCAGAGTTTGGGAATGTAATGAATGACAAGCACATCTTGGCCTCCCACTGGTCCTGCAGGGACCCAGCCCCACCCAACCACGCATTGGTTTCCAACATCTGGAGGGGAACACTACATGCATTTCCAGAGTTTCCAGGATTCCATTTCCATTACAAATGTAAAGTAAAAGTAATGCCACATTATTAACAAAAGTTGGAAAATAGGAAAAACTAATAGGAAAAAAAATCACTGATAATCTCATGCTGTATTTAAAATGACTGCTACCTTCTCTTCCCAGGATCCCTAAGCCATGTATATCAGGGTCAGGGACCATCCTGTGGGTGGGCTGGCACAGTAGGCCCACTCTGTCACACTAAAGCATTGGGTCAGGTGGGGGCCTGGATCTGCCCACCCCTTCTCACTCCAAGAAAGAGATGCTCCGCCCTGCACTGCCTGAAGCCTTCGCCCAGATCTATCCTGGGAGCACAGAGTGCGGGGCAGGGTCCCTCCCCTCTTCCCTCACAGGCTGAGGAGGCAGAGGTGGGGTCCGGGGGAGGGGGTGCACATCTGGATTCCTGGCCCAGAGCCTGCATTCCTTCCCCGTGAATGTGATGAGATGGGGCCTCCAGGGAGCTGTGAGGAGGCTGCCCCCTCAGAACAGGCCCTACCTAGCAAAAATGACTGGTGGAGACCTGAAGGCACAGAACCTCCTTTGGGGGCCCAGTTTGGGTCTAAAAATCCACCACCCTGATTGCTGACCAACCAGCGTAGGCCGAAGATGGGCCTCTGTCCTGACCACAGCAGCCAGCCTTGCCTTAGAAATCCCAGTGGGGACAAAAGGGTAGAGACCAGAGGGCCACAGGGTCCCTCATTGGTGGAAGGGGCCCTGGGGACACCGCTTTGCCTGCCCCACCCACAGGAGCCTGTCCGCAGGTCAGTAGGGGAGCCCAAGAGCATCCCCTGGGCCAGAGCTGCCTTACCTGGGGGCAGTCCTTGATGTAGTGTCCTTTGTTGAAGCACAGGTGGCACAGGTAGTTGGGTGGGGGCCGCTTGCTGGGCTTGCGGGCCTCGGAGGTGAGGGTCAGGTCTGAGAAGTGCTCGGTGAGGGAGCTGAGGCCATCGGCAATGTTGTTGAGGGAGCCGTAGGGCGACGCGCCCTTGTACACACTGTTGCTCAGTGCCTGTGGGAGACAGAGGCATATACCCTGCAGCTGCGGCCCTGGGACAGAGGCATACACGCTGCAGCCACGGCCCTGGGACAGAGGCGCACACGCTGCAGCCGCGGCCCTGGGAGAAGTTCCATAACCCCCAGCCCAAACACTCGCATGGATTCACACTGAGTCTTCAGCTTGAGGGCTATGGGCTCCAGAAGCCTGAGTTCAGATCCTAACTAGTGTATCTCCATGGACAAGCCAGTTAACTACTCTGGGCCTCGGTGACCCTGTCTGTAAAATGGGCCTAGTAACAACTCCTCCTAGGGTTTCTATGAGACTAAAACGAGGTCACTAATGGAAAGTGGTTTATCTCATGCCTGGTACTTCAGAACCACTCAGTAAATGGCGATGATGATGATGGCTATCATTATTATTACCATTAGTTATTAACATACTGCCACAAGGTAAGAACATAGAGTAGAAAGCAACCTGTCAGATTTGGGGCTCTGGGGTGACTTTAGGAAAGTCACTGCTGCCTCAGTTTCCCCACCTTGTAAGGAAGGGGAACGTCAGCTTGCAGCATTGCTCCCGCTTCACACTAGCGAAGGCTGAAGCCCAGCCCTTTGCCAGGTTTCCTGCAGGCCAAGGCTTATGTAGTCTGTGTGTGGGGAGCCCTCAGCCCGGCCCAAGCCACCTCTCTGGAAGCCCAAGGAGGGAAGTGGTCCATCTCTCTCACCTCCAGATGACAGGAACCAGACATCTTGCTTAGTTTCACAGCAGACGTGGCCCAGGCCCCTTCCTGGTATATACAGCCTCTATTTATAGGAGTCACGGGCTCCGGGCTGCCTGGCGCACTGGAATTTAGCGAAGGTGGAGCTGGCAGGGAGCAGCCAGTGGTCCCCCTTTCCTGGAGCAAGGCCAAGGCTGAAAGAGGTGGCCTCCTCAGGAGGGTCAACCACAAATCTGGGCTTGGGGCTTGGGTATCTCCTGGCCCCAGCACAGGTGCCCAAGAACTACAGGAATAAGCTACGGACCTTGGGGGGCCTTGTGTCTGATGGGGAGACAAGGATTTATTTTTGGGAGTTCCAGCCTGAGGGAGAAGCAGGGCCCCTGAAAGGAAGGGCATCAGGCTCCCTTACAAAGATGGGGCAGACAGGAGCCCAGGCTGGGGACAGTCCTTTCTGTGTTCCCTTAGTATAGGAAGGGGAGGGAGGCAAGCTGCGGGCTGGCCCCAGGGCACAGGGCACAGCCTTGTCTCCCCTAGTTGAAGTAGATCCTGCTTTGCACAAGTATGTGTCCCAGCCACCCGACTGTTTCCATCTGCAGGCATCTGCCACTCCCCTCCTAGCGACATGGTCCTCATCACCTGGGTGTCACTAATGTTCTTGGTGCCTCAGGGCACATGGCTGTGTGACCACAGCCCTTTCCTTCTGGGCCTCTGTTCCCTCTCGTGTGCGTCTGGAGCAGAGCCTGGGATGTGGAAGGAAAGACACACAGACACCACATCCGGCACAGGCCAGCCCAGCACACAGTCATCTATAGAGATTGGGAAGGATCTCAATGGGTCCTACTGACTGTAACTTCTCTATCACTGCCCGGCCCGACCACCAAATCCAGAGTGGAAGATTCCACATCGACCTGCGTTCAGCCTGAGGGGGACTGCAGCTCTCAGATAAGCCCAAGATGGAGCAGTCCACCCTGAGAAGCAGAGGGTCCCCCATCCCTGGAGCTGTGGGAGCCAATGGGGGTCGACCTTCCAGGGTGCGGGGGAGAGTTCTGATAAAAACCAGATCAGAGGATAATAGTGACACAGACCAAGCTCTTACTGTGACCCCAGCACTGGAAATTTTGCACGTATTGAGATAGCTGATTCTCCCCACAACTCTATGAGTCACTATCCCATTTTACAGATTACATGAGTGTACCCAAACCTGCACTGAATGACCTGGGAAGCTTATAACAAATAGTTTTCTGGGCCTCACCTCAGATCTACCAAAGCAGCCACCTGGAATTGAAGGCCTGAAATCTGTATTTTTAGATATGTGGCAAAATATACACAACAAAATTGACCATTTTAATGGTTTTTAAGTGTACAGTTGAGTGGCATTAAGAGCATTCACGCTGCTGGGCAGCCATCGCCACCATCCAGCTCCAGAACTTTTTCATCTTCCCAGACTGAAACTCCATCCCCATGAAGCAACAACACCCCCGCCTACTGCAGCCCAATCTGTATTTTCAAGCTCCCCCAGGCAATTAAGGTACAACCAGCACTGTCCCACCCAGCCCTGGAGCACCTGGACTTCCCAACCATCAGGGTCTCCCCTTATCTTGACTCTAAGACTTTCCCCACACCAGAAGGCCCCCTCCCCCTCCAAATCCGCCCCAGCCTCCCAGAGAAAAGTTCATCCAAACAAGAAACTTGAAGCCCCAAATGGTGTGACTCACCCTCATGGCTGGGAAACACAATTTCACAAATAACAACCCACTTATTATTTTTTTCTTTTTCTTCCTTTCTTTCTTTCCTTCGGGTTTTTTTTTTCCCCCCTGGATAAGATTTAAGCAAGTCCACAGGAATCAGGCTGTTTGGCAGCAAATTGTCAAGAGGAAGGGGAAGTTTGGTGGGTGCCAGAAAGTGCACTAATTACACCCTGAAAACCTCTCCCCATCTTGCGGCCATGGTCCCCTGCCCACGGACAGCCCCACAGGCATCCCTGGGCAGTCAGAGGCCTCTAAGCGGGTGCCTTCTCCTTGGCAGCTCGACACCCCACCCTCTGGAGGGCCACAGCCTTGCTGCTGCCCCAGGCAGCTCCACAGTGACAGAAGCGAGGCCAGAGCTTCCCCTCCTCATGGCCTTTCCACCTCTAGTGCCCTCCAGCCTGTCTGCAGGGAATTAGGGCCCTTCCCCAAGCCCTAATTCCAGACGAACACTACCTTAGAGCCGAAAGGGCAGAGACCATCAGCTGACCCCACCTCATTCCCACATGACAGATGGGGAAACTGAGGCCCACAGGGGCACAGGGACGCAGACCAGGGCACCCAGCCGGGCCCCAGGGCCAGAAGTCCCGCTTGGCGGGCCGGTGTGAAGGGTGGGTGGGGCAGTGAGCTGCTTCCTCTCCGAAGCCCTGTTTGAGCTCAGGCCAGGGAGGTGAAAGGCAAATCAGCCTCCTGGTTGTTTCCATAGCCTGTGGGGACTGGATGGAACAGAGGCCAGGACACAGAGCTCTATCCTTTCCTGCTCGGAGCTGGGGCTTGGTCAACTGGGTTTCCCACTTCTACAGTGTAAAATGGAGCGGGGAAGAAGGGCGACCTTGCCGATCCCTGTGGTCCTGCTTTCCTAGGGTCCAGACACCAGGGTCCTGAGAGACGCCCCTGGAGCCTGGCATGCAGAGGCCAACACAGGCACCATCTGTGGCCTTCCTTCCGTGGCTGGAGCGCAAGGCAGCCCTAGAAACATTCATCTATGGGCCCTAACCCTGCTCCTCCCACCATGCCCACCGTGCAGCTCTGCCTTTCTCCCTCCAGCCCGCACTTGCTGTCTCACCCTGAGAATGCTCTTCTCTGTGTCCATCCAGAACCCCTCCAGGGCCTGGCTCCAGATCGGGCTCTAACTCCAGGGTTTTGGCCTTGACCCCATCCCTTCCCCTTACTCAGGCCTCAGGCTCCAAGGAAAAGCATGAAAAGCACAGATCCAGGTGCTCCTGAAGTTCCCCCTGGCCACAGAGGCCCCGACCCCCACTAGAGGCCTCGCTGACCCCTCTGACCCCAGTGTAGCCCAGTCCAGCACTGTGGTTGGCAGGAGAGGGGGCAGGGATCATGGCGCAGCCCCTCCTGAGTGACAGGTGGAGCTCTGAAGTCGGTCTCTAATCTCTCTCCACATGTGAGGCCTCCTCACCTCTCCCACAAGGCTGGACATCCCTGAAGACAAAAGTTCTGCAACCCTCCATTGCCCCACAGCCTGCCCTGGGTACAGATGGTCACCAGCAGGGAAGAGCCTGCCCACTTGACAGACAGGGTGACAGATGCCCTAGCGGTCTTCTCATTTCCATGGGCCAAGTGGAGGGGCATTCCCACCTTAGATTAGGCTGCACTGGGCACTAATGCAGGGCACACCCACTTATGGGGTAAGTGGAAGCCCTTGGGCCATCTAGGCCCAAATCACCAGCCTTAGGGAAGAGGCCACCTCTCTTTCCTCCCTAGGTCAGTGACCCCAGCAGCTAGCAGGAAGCATGTGACCCTCACACCACATCTGGGGGACCGTGCATCACACTCCTGCCCAGTGCTGGAAATTCTCCAGGGTTTTTGCTTGGGTGTTGGGGAAAGGTAGGTAGGAAGACATTATAGTTTACTTTTTTTTTTTTTTTGAGACAGGGTCTCACTGTTCTTACTCTGTCACCCAGGCTGGAGTGCAGTGGCACAATCACAGCTCACTGCAGCCTACTGTTCCTGGGCTCAGGTGATTCTCCCACATCAGCCTCTCAAGTAGGTAAGACAATAGGTGCATGGCACCACGACTGGCTGATTTTTTGTATTTATTATTTGTAGAGATGAGGTTTCACCATGTTGCACAGGCAGGTCTCAAACTCCTGGGCTCAAGTGATCTGCCTGCCTCGGCCTCCCAAAATGCTGGGATTATAGGCATGAGTCACTGTGCTCGGCCTGTGGTTTACTCTGATCAAGTGGTGTGTCATATATTTGACTAAAACCTTCACCTTTCTTAGTCCCTTTATACCTGGCAAGAATACTATTCAAATGGGCATTATTGGCCCCATATTATAGAGCTAGAAACTGAGGCCCAGAGAGGCTGAGTGATTTGTCCAAGGTAACACAGCCAGCACATGTTGCCCTGTTATATTTCAGCCTCCACATGGTCTCCAAGGCTTGACCTCCCCTATAGGAAGGGGAATCAGAAGAAAATGCCAGGTGCAGACCACTCTCCTTGGCACGGAGCCCTGTGACATCATATGCTAAGCCCCTCAGCCCTTGCAAGATGAGGGACCAGTGTCTCTGGGCTGCATGAGGGATGCAGGCCCTGGGGATGGTGTTTCTGCTGCAGAATACAGGGTACAGAGGCAGAGATTTCCAAGGCTGACTCCAGTTCTCCCCAGAGCCTGACCAGCAGGACTTCTTCTCTTTTCTTCCCTCCCTGCAGGACAGTAAGTAGGCACAGTGGGCGAGGGGTAGCAGGAGTTAGGGCAGGGGGGTAGAGGCTGCAGAGGGCAGCCCAGAGGGAGAAGAGAGGGCACAGAGACAGGACAAGAGACAGACAGGAGAGGCAGTGACAGCAGGCAGGATGCAGAGCAGCATGTGCTGGGAAGGCTATGGCCCCAGTGAGACCATGGAGAAGGCAGTGTCTGGGCCAGGCTGCCAGGCAAGGCAGAAGCAAGCGCTGAGTCCTGCTCCCAGGCCTGATAAGGCTCCGGAGGAGGAACTCTGATTTGAGTTCCCAGCTCTGCAGGGGTTCTTTCATCAGCTGAACAACCACTTTCTTATCCCAAAGCCACCCCTACTCCACCCCACAGACACGCGCACACACACACGCACCCACACTCCTCTGTTTGGGACAAGAGACCATTCATCTCACAAATGAATCCACCCCTGTCCCCAGGGGATCTGTACTTCCTGCACCTCAGGCATCTATCTGGGGCTGGTCAAACACATACATGTCTGATATACACAGAGGTGGACACCAGCCCATCTCAGGGAGACAAGGAGACAGCCCGTGGGCAAGGTGGGAAGTGAGCCAACGGGAAAACATGGCCACACCTTGACTGAGGGTTTTCAGCTGTGCTCAGCCCCTGACTCTGTTTGTTTCCCAGGTCTAAAGGACAGTGCTGGACTGGCCACGACAGGCACAGCAAGCCTTCACCCAGGACCCCAGAGGGCACCACTGCCTCCTGGAGGCCCATTCACCCAGCAAATGTAAAACACAGTTCCCTGGACACAGTCAGTGCTTAGCAAAAGATTCTTATTTAAATCACAAGTCCAGGTTATTTTTGGTGGGGGAGTGGGCAGAGAGAAACAAGGAAAGGACCCAGGAAAGGGGGAACAGACAGTGGCAGCAGGACAAAGCAGAGGAGACCTGAGGAGATCTCTTTCCTCCTTGGTTCTAACAGCTCCAGCCCAGGGTCACCACTCACCTGACAGGTGCTCGTGTTTCACAGCTATATGCACTCTGCCCAGCTAGTGTATAAGCACTGGGGACCCGGCTGCCTCTTACTGCTAGAGCATATTTGTTGAATGAAAGCAGAGAGCAAGAATATGAGAATCCCAGGACTGGAAAGGACCTGCATATTTAGCTAGACTGTACTTGGTCTGGAGTACCAATGAGGCTTGCAGCCTCCATCGTAGGGGTCCTTGATCTGTGATCCACTGTGGGCATGAAGGTGTGCACGGTCCCCCTGAAATCACATGCAAACATGTGTATATGCATGTGCACGAATGCTTCTGTTCTGTGCATTGTGCTGGCAGCAGAAACTCTAGTTGTCTTCGGAGTCTCAAAGAGGTCCGTAACCAAAGAAGGTCAAGGACCATTCATCAGCATACCCAAGCCTCTGCTGAAACACTTGTAGGGGACAAGGTTTCACTATCTCCCAAGTCAGCTCGTTCCAATTAATCAAGAAATCAATAAATAGTTTTTTTTCTGTGAGACAAAACAAAAGGCAAAGAAGCCCAGGAGAGTACTTACATGCTCACAAGTCTGGAGGTGGGAGGCAGGAGGGGAGGTTACAATTCAAGACACCCACCCATGTAGAAAACATTAACTGAGCAGCTAGCATGTCCTACGCACTGACTAAGAACCAGATGCCAGAATTACTAAGTAGAAAAGACAAGATTCCTACTCTCAGGGAGCTGACAGTCTAACTACTGAGACAGACACACATATTGCTATTACAGGACAAGACCAATCGTTCAGACATGCTTTATAAAAAATTAGCCAGGAGTGGTGGTGGGCGCCTGTAATCCCAGCTACTAGGGAGGCTGAGGCAGGAGAATCTCTTGAACTTGGGGGGAAGTGGAGGTTGCAGTGAGCAGAGATCGTGCCACTGCACTCCAGCCTAGGTGACAGAGCCAGATTCAATAAAAATAAATAAATAAATAAATAATAAAATAAAAAGACATGCTTTACCAGAGCACCTACAACTCATCTTTCATAGGCTCACAGCAGCTGGAGAGAGGTCTGCTTCTGGTGGCAGCCAAGTAAAACCCCTCAGAGAAAGGACATCCATTTGTGTCATAAAGAAACCAGTTGGAATGTGTCCATGTACAAGGGCAGGGAATGGCATTTTAGGTAGCAGCAATAGCAAGTGCAGAAGCTTAGAGGAGGGAGATTGCTTGATGTTTTCAGAAACCCCAAGTAGACCAGTATGGCCAGAGGAGGGCTGAATAAAGAATCACATGCCACCACTACCACCACGACACACACACACACACACACACACACACAACAGATCGAGGACTTGAGACCTAGGCTGGAATCCTGGTTCTGCCACTGATCCCCCGAATGCATCGTCTTTCTTTAGAAGAGCCTTAGTTTCCCTTTCCAAACAATGGGGATGCTGCACACAGGCTAGGATATTGGTGCAGAAGCAGTAGGAAGTACTCAGTGCCCATCTTCTCTGCTTCTCCTAAAGCAGGCCAGCCCTGGACTCATGCCCCCATGCTGGGTTGATGGGGAGTGGCTGGAACAGGGACATGGTAGGAAATCCAGTACCCGTGACCAGTATTCAGCAATTCCAGAAAGTTTGGGGATCAGGGACAAAATGTCGGAGGCATTGAGGCTTGATAGGATGCCCCTGTCCAGATGGATTGCTGCCTGCCCTCACTGGGATCCGGAGGCTGATCAAGGGGTAGGCAAACCTGGGGACCAATTGCAGGATGGGTCGCAGAGGCAACCCATAGCTGAAACACAGAAGAATTCTAGATCTAGCTCTCCCACTGACTGGCTAGGTGACTTGCCAGGCCTCTGTGTCCTCTTTTGCAAAAAATGGGAGCTATGAGGAAAGAGAGGCCATGAATAGAGCACCACCCAAGAGCAGGGGACTGTTCCACAAGGGCCATCTCCTCCCCAAGCCCTCCTCTGGGTACTGATGGCATCTGGCTCCCTGCCACTGCTACTTACTGATTACTAATTCCGTCTGCTTTCCTCCCTCCCACCTGACTCAGAAGGTCCACGAGGTGTGGTCTTTCCTCTGAGCCCATGCCTGTCCAGTCAACGTAATCTGACAGAGGGAGGGTCAGGTTGCCTCAGCCAACAGCTTCTCAAATGACGGTCCTCCTTGCCTGAGTCACACTTCAGCTTCCCAAGGGTGGCCAAGAGAGCTGGGAGCATCCTCCCAAATTCTGGGCTGGAATAGAATGGCCATTGCTCCCAGGTCCTGGGGCTGTCCCCTAAACACACACAGACCACAAAGGCTGCTGGGAACCCACCAGAGATCCTTAAGCCCACTCTCAAACATGGGCACCTCATACCCTCAGGCAGAAATGTGGCTTTGTTCCACACATCCACACTGGTCAGGCAGCCCGGGAGCTTATCTCCACCTGTTGAGGGCACAGGTGACACATCCAAACCCTCGGGAAACTGTCAAGACTGGGGCCTTTTAAAGCAGGACACTATAGTTACTCCTCTAAGGGTTTTAATGGCCATGTCTGTACAGAAGGGCTGGGCCCAGGTAAAGGCCATCTGTTAAGCCTTGTGACACCCTTGCTACTGTTCTCAAACCACCAATGGGTAGACCTGAGCAGCAAAGAGGAGGTTCATTGCCATAGAGGCTAATGCTCTATGAAGAGCTTCTTAAAGGTTGGAACTATCGGAACTATCCAATAATGGAGAGGTCTCCCAGGAATAAGCATCCCTGGGCCTGGAGATGTTTGAAAGAACACTGGCAGGTGTCCTAAGCCAAAAATGTTCTGTGCTCAAAGAGGTGTGGGAACTGTCACACTGAAGAAAGGTTAACAGGTTTTGCACTGCAGGACTTCTCAGAGCCTTTACTATGCTAGTGGGCATTGTGTGTTTCCAAGGGAAAGGAAGGACACTGTGTCTTCCAAATGTATTTGGCCACAAAGTCCTTCCCCCAACATTCACAAAGTAGGGGTCTCTTGACAGTAGGGCCACACCTTCCAGCTACCTCTGTCCCTGGAGAAACAGGGAAAGGGAACAGCTGCCGTAAGAATTCTGCCTGAATGGAGTGAGACAGCCACATCTCCCTGGAGGCTGGGGGGTATAGGGACTACCTGGCAGGGGCTCTGGGCAGTCCTCCAAGGGGCCCAAGAGATCATCTTCACAAGGAGGTAACTCAGTTTTTCTAGAAATGACTCCCATAGTCCCTTTATAACTGTGAATTTAAATTCCAAACAAGCAGGGAAGACCCCATGCAGCCCAGCCCCCATTCTGTCTAAGAACTGCCTTCCTTGGGTACCTGGAGAGAGAGAAGAGGCTCAGCCAAGGGCCTTAGGAATCCCTTTCTGAAAGTGTATCGTCGTTGCCATAGATCAGGTTTTTGAAACTGGGTTTCACGGGGCCTACTTTGTAGACCCAGAAGCCTTTGAAGAAACTGTGCAAGGTGCTTGTGTCCGCTTCAGCCTGGCACCCTCACCACAAGCTGGGAAGTCCCCACAAGAATCCAAGTCACCTCCTGGTGCTTGCTCCTGCACCAGGAACTCTGGTGTGAACTCTGCCATCTCTCTCTCTGCTCTCAGGGCCAGTGTGCCACTCAGAACCGTTGGCTTATCTTCAGCTTCCAGAGCCGAGGTTCCAGGGGCACAATGGGCTTCTGTGCCCCTATGTCCTCACCCCCTCCAAATCCCAGCTGCATTCATGGTGTTTTGCTATTGTGGTGAGAGTAGCCTGGGGGTGGTGCGGGAGGGGGTGGGCTCTTGGCACAGGGGCTGGTGCAGACAGGCCATGGTCAGTGGTCAGCATGCAAGTCACATCCACAGGCACTACCACCGGGCCTGCCAGGCCTCGCACAGAATGGTGATGCTCCTGGGCCCCCGGGTCCCTTCGTAGAGTCCCCTCCAGCCCACACACGACTTGCTTCCTCTCCGACCAGCCCCTTGGTGGCATTGAGGTGGGGGGTATTTTTTCTTGCCTTCTCAGCCAGTTGCTATTTTGGAGCCATATTAGGTCACCAGCTAAGTCCTGGGCGCAGGAAAGGCCTGTCCCCAGGAACACAGCTGAGGCTTTGAGAGGGTTTAGGAGGCAAAGTGGGTGGGGGGGGGGGGGGGTGAGGATGAGTGAGCCTGAAGCCAAGAGAGCCTTCCGGAAGTCAGCAGGCATAGCCCACCATCACCTCCGAGGAAGCCACTGGTCTGTGAGCATCAGAGAAGTCCCTCTTGCCTCCCCCAGCCCTCTCTTGTTTGAACAGGTCTCAAATACTATAGATATACCATCCTGGGGTGTAGCAGAGACTAAATTTAACAGATAGGTAAGCTAAGGCCCAGAGGGAGATGGGGTTCCCTGAAGTTGGGTCATGAAAGACTTTCCCACACCACTGCACTATACAGTATAACTTTTTCCTGCTCCTTTCACACTATGTGCCTTTATGGGGAAACTGAGGTACGCAGCAATGAAGTGACAGAGGGCAGGTCTCACTGAGCTCCAGTTGGGATCCTGGATGCCAGAAATTTTCAAAAAGCAGCACAACATCCTATTCTCATAGGGTACTCTTGATGGCCCCAAACTCCCAGGTCCTCTCAGGGGAGACCCACAGGTGGGGAACAATGCCACCATGGTAGGGGGAGCAGAGGGAGGTTAGAAGAGGTTGACTAGGGGTCCACACTTGATCTGTGGGTCAAGTTCAGCCTTCTCTCAGGGTGAGAACCTCCCCTGGGGCTCCCACAAGCGCCCCCATCAAATCACCCACCATTCATACCCTATGTCACCTTGTCTGTTTACTCATCCGTGGCCCCCACTAGCCTGTGGTTGTGAATCCCCAGGGCCTGCCCACAGCTCAACAAATGTTTGGTAAGAGAACAAACAACTAAAAACACCATGGACCGAAGAAACACCCCACAAACGGTCCTCCAAAGTCACTGGTCACCTGAAGCCAGTTCCCCGAAGAGGCAGAAAAAGTCCCTTACAAGAAAGAAAGATCTCCAGCCAAGAACCATTCCTCACTTGGAGGGAATGCTTTACAGTTTACAAAGAGCTTTGGCATACAAATGCTTTTGCCTGGCACCAAAGGGTGCATGCACTTCCAGACTCATCTTCCTCCTCTGCACCCAGCCCCCTCCCACACCTGTTCTACCCACACAGGTCAACATGTCAGCCTGGGCAGTATTGGCCTTAGGCCAGCATTTTATATGTCCATGTCTCCCCTAGTAAATAATGGCAGAGTTGAACTCAAGGGCAACCCTCTGCATCCCTCTCTTATCCCCAGCACACCCTTACATACATAGGCTTTCCTCCCCAACCCATTCAGGACTCTGACTCTCCTAAAATTCACCGGTGTGCCCAGGTCTGGAAGGAAAGTGACCCCCATGTGTGTCCTCCCCCCAACACATCTCTTGCATCTTTGCAGAGAAAGCCCCCACAAGGGGAGGAAGTGAAGATCACAGATGGGTATCTGAAATTCCCAAATGAGGCAGAAGTAAATGGAGGGAGGGGAGGAGTCCAGCCCACGGAAAAAGGAGTGGTATCTGGGCAGGCCCTGGAGACTCTTCAAAAAGGGCTGGGAGGTGGTGGCGATCTGTATATTTATCTTGCTGGCAAAGAGGCGCTGCCCAGTCAACTTTGTAACTGAATCTACCAAACAGGCAGACTTTGCAACACAGCCGGCCCAGGTTTCTGCAGAAGGCGCTGGGCAGCTGGAACCTCTCCCCCTTTCTAGACCCCCTCCCAAGAGCTCAAGAGGATTTCCCTTTCATTTCCTTCCAGGCTGGGAGGGCTAGGGACAGCGCAGTCTGTGGGGTCAAGCCCTCCGAAACTACTTCCTATGTGGCTGGGGGAGGGCGAGCAGCTGGAGGACTTATCTGGGGTCCCCGAGTGAGAACAACAGAAGCCCTCTGGGCAGTCACTGCTCTCCAGGGTGCCTTTTGGGTCGGGAACAGCAGAGGTCGGAGCAAAGATTTTAGGCCCTTCCAGAGGAGCCCTGAGCAGAATCTGCACTCTCGGTCCCAGCCCGCGGTGGCCAGGACAAGGATAGGGTTGGGCGTGAGAAGGACACTTGGAAGGGGCTCCCCGCCCAGGCCGCACCCCAGCTGTCTGGAGAAAATCCGGAGACAACCCCTCCTCAACTCCCTCCCCCAACCCCTTTGGAGTAGGGCTGCCCTGGCAGGGAGAGGGGGCGGGAGAGCCCCGCCCCGGCCTGCGCTGCTGCAGCCCAGGCTCAGCCGGGAGGTGACGCGCTCCCGGCACCCCGGGGACTTCGGGCAGCGAGTTTGGCAGAGTTGAACGAAGCCAAGCCAAGCTGGGCCGGGCAATGCGGAGCCAGGCCGCTCCAGGCCAGGAAGAGCGGGTCAGACAGGGAACGGCCCGCCACAGTGGGGCGGTGGGGTGGTGGGCGGGGGCGCGGGGGCACCCACCTCTCCGCGCTGCAGCTGGAAGAAGCTGTTGAGATAGCTGGAGTGCAGGGGCGAGCCCAGCTGCTCCGGGCGGCCCTTGCCGAAGGCCAGCTCCGGGGGCGCGGCGCCCGCGGTCGGTTCGGGCCGGAAGGCATCGAAGGCGCTAGCCTGGTGCGTGTCCTGCAGCGACAGGTAGACCCAGTTGAGCAGCTGGGCGGGCTGGTACACCGAGGCGGCGCTCGTGTCGATGGCCGACAGCAGGCTCATTTTGCGGCGGCGGTGCCGGAGGCGGCGGTGGCCACCCTCCCCGGCCGCCCGCTCGCGCCCCCTCCGCATGGCGGAGGGCGGGCACGGGCGGAAGCCTGACGCCCACCGTGCCCGCCTCCCGAACCCCCGACGGTGATCGCCCCGCGCCCTGCGCCCCGCGCGCTGCCCGCAGCCGCTGCAGCCACCGCCACCTCCCCCCGACTGCAGCCCCGGCGCGCGCGGGCGGTGGAAGGAGGCAGCGAAAGTTGGGCAGGAAACTTTTGGCCCCGCCCCCTCCGCCCCGCCCACTGCGTCCCGCCCGGCCCCGCGATCCGCTATCTGCCTCTCTGCTGACCCCTCCAGCGGCGGCTCCAGGGGTGGGGTCCACGATACCCCGCCCACTCCCTGCCCCGCCTGGCACCGTCCTCGCCTTGCATTGGCTGTCTCGTTGAATATGAACGGTCAGGGGCGGGGGCAGAGGGGAGTGAGACTCATCTGCATATGCAGCACCGACCGAGCCCGCCCATGCGAGGCCCCGCCCAAGCCCCACCTCGCCCCAGCCCGGCCAACCCAGCTCCCAGAGCTGCCGGGAGCTCAGTGCAGCCCCGGCCTAATCAATCTCGTCTCACTCTGTCGTCAGCTCTCTTGTTTCGTTCTTTCCAAATCCTCCGCAATTATTTAATTTTCACTCACTTTTCCTTTCCTATTTTCCCTCCTTTCTTATACTCTCTCTTTCTCTCTCTCGGTGTCTCCCGTGTCCGTCGTCTTTCTATGTGGCGCGCTCCGTGTGTGTGTGTGTGTGTGTGTGTGTGTGTCCTTCTCTTTCACTCTTTCTTGTCTCCTCTCTTCTATTTCCGTCTGGTCTGATGTTTCTCCCTGTCTCTCCCGCTCCTGTCTCAGACGCGCGTACACAGACACACACACTTCTAACTCCCTCCTCTCGCTATCACCATCGGACCCTCCCCCTCCTACTTAATTCCTTCCATCTGCAGAATCACTTTGCGGGCAGGCTGCGCCAAGGGGGGCCAGGGTTCCTGCCCCAGGAAAGACTCCCCGCCCCCTCCCCCTCTCCCTTCTCCTATTTCTGCTCTGGGCCCGCCTCGCTTCTCGCCCCTCTCCTCCGCCCCGACTCCAGCCCCAGCCCGCCCCGTGCCTTGGCGAGTCGCCAGGACCCCAGCCTGGGCCGGGGGAGCTCGGGAAAGCGGCTGTCACCCATCTTCCTGGGACAACTCAGCTAGTCCAAGACTGCCTGGAGGGAGCCCTGTCCCCGCCTCCGCCGGACACCCCAAGAAGTCCCAGGGCCTTTACCGTCTCTTTCTCCGGGTGGTCTTTGCTGCGCCAGCACCTGGGACCTAGCCCAGAGGAACTCACCGTCTGGCTGGGACCGAGTCATCTCTCCCACCTTCAATCTGGCTCTGGAGCCATTCCGCCCAGCGTTGGAGTGCCAGCTCGGCCACCGCCCAGCGGAATGACCTCTGCGTGACGCCTAACCTCTGCGAGCAAGCCTGTTTTCTCCTCTGTAAAATGGGAGCAGTCATCCTTCCGCCGCCGGGGACGTTTGTGTGCTTCCCAGCTTGGGCTTGGTAAGCGGAAGCTATTCCGTAAAGGACGGCTCTTCCCTGCCACCCACTCCACGAGTTACTCCCATCACCTGCAAGGCACCTAACCACATCTATGGACGCTTGCACCAGAAAGGCCTTCAGGGATGACCAAATGCCGCCCGTTTTCACCAACCAAGAGGCCCTTAGATCTCAGATCTCCATCTTGTCTATCAATTTGCAGTTATTAATACAAACGACAGCATATATATCAATTATATCTTAATATTTTCATTCATCAACAACACATCTATACAGTACCCTTTATATTTTTAAGCAGTATTAAACCTATTTGTTTAAAGAGTAGGTACATGGTTGTTGCAAATACATGTGATAACCACTTATTCTTAGAACTATTTGGGGTTGGGCATGGTGGCTCACTTGTAATCCCAACACTTTGGGAGGCCAAAGCAGACAGACTGCTTGAACTCAGGAGTTCCAGACCAGCCCTGGCAACATGGCAAAACCTCATCTCTACAAAAAAATGCAAAAATTAACTGGGCGTGGTGGTGCATGCCTGTGGTTCCAGTTATTCAGGAGGCTGAGGTGGGAGGATCACTTGCGCCCAGGAGGTCGAAGCTGCAGTGAGTCGAGACCATGCCACTGCACTCCAGCCTGGGCAAGAGAGTAAAACTTTGTCCCCGCCACCACACCAAAAGAAATAGTTGGGATTATCTCTGGAACTCTGCTGCTGTCTTTGAGATTCCAAGGGTGGAGGCAGGATTTCAAACCACTGATGAAGACCTTCCCTAGATTTTACAGAGAAAACTGCTGTTCAGGTAGAGGACATAACTAGGAATCTGACACCTGCTTAGAGGAACCTCTGGTCCTTCCCTGTGTCCTTCAGAGTGATTTGATGCCAAGAAGGTGTTTATCATACCTGGTGACCACACTGATGGCCTCTGCCTCTTTCTCCCCAACATAGTTTCTACCCAGAGCCTGGAGCATAGATAGTAAATAATCAGGAAATAGTTGCTGGGTTGATGATTGGATGAATAGGTGGAGAGATGGATGGATGGATGGATGGATGCCCAGATTTTGCTCCTCTTTGAAGCCTGAGTGGCTTCTTTGGTTTTGTCCTTTTCTCCCTCTGCTTGACCACAGGACATCTGCTCAACATGTGGGCTCTGTACCCAGTAGGTGATTAATAAATATGAGCATCCTATAGGCAGCTTGCCTGGATGGCAACTGATGGACCTAAGGTCAGCCCTCAGCCAGCTGCTGGGAATGCATGCTCCAGGATCCCCTGTGACAACATGTACTGTGGGAGAGGGTAATAGGTGAGAGTGACCAGATGGGTATCAGAGGACTAGGTACCAGGCCAGAAGTTCGGGCTACGCCCAAACTCTGCACCTTCTTGCCCTATCATGTGCACACTAAGGAACTCTGCATTTAAAATGTCAGAGGTTCCAAGCCCTCACTTTACAGAGGAGGAGGTACCATGGCCCAGAGAAGAAAAAGAACCATCCCAGGGTCACTCAGTAAACCTGATAACTAAACTACCTGCTCCTAACCCACTACTACCTCCCAGCTCTCTCTTTGTTGATCCCAGTGTGGCAGCATTCAGATGTGACAGCTCTGGCCCCGTATACTGTCCTCAGACTGGAAGGCAGGAGGGAGCACCCAGGTAAGGCTCGCATCCCTGTCCCCTTCCCTGTCCAGAGGCTCCAGCCATCCCACAGTCTCCAGAATGGGTCAGTGGAATGAACACAGGATTTGGAGGAAAGAAACCTGGCCCAGTGACCTTGGGTAGGTCTGCCCTCTCTGTTAACCTCAGTTTTTCCAGGTATCAAATGGGAATGTTGATCCCATCCTTACCAACTTCTACAGTGACTGACGGGATCCAAGGAGGATGCAAACAGGAAGGAGCTTGGCTGTTCCCTGAGTGAGCAGGCAGTCATGCGTGAGGGGAGGGTGACACTGATACTTTCAATAACAGTAATATTCATTTTATCTGGAGAAATGCGGGCAGGAGGGGACAAGTAGGAAAAAGTATGCTCCTAAAGCTGCCCAGGTAACAGGTCTGATAAGTGTTTGGTGGAGTGTCAAACCAAGAGCTTTGAGCTCAGAGAAGCAGGAGAAACCTGGGCAAGAAGAGGAAGCAGTTGGCCTTTATGAGGGAGTCAGCCTTCAAATTGGGCCCAGGAGGCAAGCAGAGATGGGCAGGGGAAGAAGATGGGGCTTCACAATCCTGTGCAAATTGATGCTTCTTATTTCTGTAAAAAATACCCCATGATGATTTATCATGCAAAGGAACCCCTAACCCTCTTCAACCCACCCACACTCCATGTGCCAGGAATAAATAGCAAAGCACAGACTGACAAAGCTAAGGTTTGCCTCTCCTCTAGGCCAGGGCTGGGCATTGGGTTCCTCTGGACTGTGTGTTGACACAGAAGGTGTCAGTTTACAGCAGAGATGGCAAAATGGCAAATACTGTCCTTACAGGCACCACTGCCCCATCCCCCACCCAGGACAGACCTCACTGAGTGCAGATCCCCTTCCCAGGCAAGACTTCAGGTCCCTGCTCAATAAAGCACCCCATGTCGCCTCTAATGAGACACTGGAATTGGCCCTGAAGACGCAAATTATTTGCCATGTTGACTTTATATCCACTCTCCCAGGCCACTCTCTAACCCCTATGGTGACTGTGCAGAATTACTAGGTTGGTGCAAAAGTAATCGCTCTTTTTGCCATAGAACCAACCCAGTGGGCTGAAATCCAGGTTTCAAGGCACCTTCACACATACACACACACACACACACTCTCTCTCTCTCTCTCTCAAGGCACCTTTACATACACACACACACACATACACAGAGTGCCTCCTCCTTCTATGGATGCAGCCCTGCTGTTTGCACTAACCAGATTTCAGCCCCCACTAGCCCCTGACCTCTTTGTGCAGTGCATAGATGACAAAACCATAAGGGCAGCTTGACCACTCCAGGCCCCACCCACAGGCTCTTTAGTAGCCTTTAAGATTATCTTGAGCAGCAAAGGGTGGGTAGGTCCTTAAACCTTAAACTCAGCCTACTGCTCCTTGGAGGTTCCGAGTTGTGGAAAGTGCCTAGAGCTTTGGAGACTGTCACTTCCTGGGCTGTGTGACACTGACAAGTTGAGTCTCCTCCCCTGGACCATTTCCTTGTGTATATAAAATCTTCCCACTGTTGCTGGAATCCCAGATGTCACAGGGAGGCAGGAGACGCTTTGAGGGCCCTGGCCTCTGGAAGCCCTGAGAGAGTGCTTGCTTGGTTTCATGGCAGACAGTATGACATGGGCCTGAGGGGTCCCAGCCTGGGTGTCAGGGGCCTAGGGTTTGTGTGTGGTCTGGGAAAACTGGCAGAACACCCCGGACCTCCGGTTCCTAGAAGTCACTGGAGCAGGCCTAGTGGGCTTCCTGCTCCCTAAGGAACCATCCTCTGAAAAGTGGTGTCTAGTGTCATATAGGAGCTGTGGGCAGCAATCACACAGTAGTCCCCTGTTATTCATGGAGTTATTCATTCCAAGACTCCCACTGGATGCCTGAAATCGCAGGTAGTTCTGAAACACACGCACACAATGTTTTATCCAATACGTACATATATACATACCCATGATAAAATTGAAGTTATAAATTAGGTACATTAAGAGATTAACAGGTCGGGTGTGGTGGCTCATGCCTGTAATCCCAGCACTTTGGAAGGCTGAGGCAGGAAGATCACTTGAGGCCAGCAGTTCAAAACCAGCCTGGTAACATGGTGAAACCACCGTCTCTACAAAAAATACAAAAAAGTAGCCAGGCATGGTGTTGTGCACCTATAGTCCCAGCTACTCGGAAGGCTGAGGTGGGAGGATCTCTTGAGCCTGGGAGGAGGAGGTTGCGGCGAGTTGAGATTGCCCCACTGTGCTCCGGCCTGGGTGGCAGAATGAGACTCCATCTAAAAAAAAAGTCAGGGCAGAGATTAACAATAATAAACTGAACAATTATAATAATATACTGTAATAAAAGTTATGTGAACGTGTTCTGTCTTTCTCTAAAGGTTTTATTGTATGTATCACCCTTCTTCTTATGATGATGTGAGATGTTAAAGTGCCTGCTTGATGAGGTGAAGTGAGGTGAGTGACATGGTCATTATGACATTGATTAGGCCGCTCTTGACCTTCTGATTACATGTCAGAATGAGGCTCATCTGCTTCTGGTGATCTCGGACCATCGAGCCCTGTCGAGGTCAATGGCTGGACGTTAGGAGCAGATGATATCTATAAGCAGGCAGCGTCCACAGCATAGATCACTGGACACAGGGATGATTCATGTCCAGGGTGGAACAGTACAAAATTGTATCACATACTCAGAATGGCGTGTAATTTCAAACTCTTGAATTGTATATTTCTGGAATTTTCCATTTAATATTTTTGGACCGTAGTTGACTGCAGGGAACTGAAACCATGGAAAGCAAAACTACAGATAAGGGGGAACTACTGTACATTTTATCAGTGGCCTCTTAGCAATGCTCAACCTGCGGAGAGAACACAGGCCTCCAGGGCTGACTGGTCACTCTACATAATGCCTAGTGGGTCGCAGCCAGTGATCAAAATGTGAGCTTGTCCTATTGTGGGCGACAAGGAGAATGGCTCTGGAATTTCTATGTATTTAGTTAGTGGGACATCTGCTTGGGAGATGGGGAGTAAGACACTCGCGGTCAAGTTGAGTGTGCAGAGTTCTTTACCTTATTCTGAGAAAAACTTTGTTTACATCAAAGAATAGAAGGAAAGTTGGCTAACGGAGACTTTGGGAAGGCTGAAACTGCCACTCCAGTCACCCCTTGGCCTTCCTTGCCTATTTGGAACCTTTCCATAGTGGCCCACTGGATAAAATCCAAACGCCTACTGGACACAACATTCATGGCCTTTCAGCATCTAACTCCTGATCACCCTTCTATCCTAATGGCAGGTACAACCTACCCCCATAACCCTTACACCACGTGTACCCCACCTTCGGCAATATGAAATAACTGGCCTTTCCCATGCATGAAAGACCTTCGTTGCCTTCAGGCCTTTGCACATACTGTTCCCCTACTGGGAAGAGCCCCCTCTTTCAGTCTTCCTAGCAGTCTGCTCTCACACTTAGAGACCCAGCTGAAAAACTGACTTTCTGAAAGAAGCCTTTTGTGATCACAACCTCCTCCTCTATCACACACACCCATTAGATATTCTCTCTTTTATCTTTGACTATGGGGCGTTCACACAACATGATGACATTTGAAAAACGGTCAGTCCTCTCTTACCCTCCATTCCCACCAGGGCTCACCCCCGAACTATGAGCTTTTTAAGGAGTGATAAGCTCCTTGGCCTAACCCAGCGCTGGATCAGAGCAGGCCCTCTGTTTACTTAAGGAATGAATGAATAAACTCAGAAAGACTTTGTGGTTTGTAGTCTCAGAAACAGGAGATTGTCGAATCTGGGCTGGAACATCCTGGAGACTCTGAGGATTACAGACAGGCAGGGAGCTCAGGCAGGGAGGGTCAGTGTTCCCTGAGCAGGCACATCCTCCTCCCTTCTCACTCAGCATCCCTTGCAGTGGGGTGGGGGTTGTGCGTTCTCAGCAGGAAGGTGAGTAGGAACTGCGTGTCTCTTGGGAGTCAACAAGAGTGGGTGTGGGTTCTCCACACTTTCTCTCTCCCATCCATGGGGTGAAAGACTCTAAGACAGAAGGGGCCAGATCTCTAAATCAGTGTTGTAGGTGAGCTGACCAGGGTGGCCTCCCAGACTGCGATGTGTACAGCCCCTGAGATGGAGAGGCTTGTCTGTTACTGCAGCAGGGCCTACTCTAGCTCAGCTAATAGAGGAACTCAAAGATGACCTGATCCCCAAATCTAATTTTACTGATGTGAAAACTGAGGCCTGGAAGGGGAAAGCACATGACTTCTGGTTCTGTGATTTTTAGTTGTCCCCCTGAAAACCAGATAGTGGCACCAGCCAAGTCTGATTCTCAATGCTAGCCTTCTTCTTCCACCCAGCCCAGGGGCACAGAAGGGAGTTAACCATAATCCTTGCTTCATAATATTATGTTTTATTTAAGTGTTTGCTTATAGTCCCTGTACAAACCAGCCACCATAAAAATGAGAACCCTGACAATAACTTATATCTACATATGAGGTCTATCCCTAGCCCATCTCCTAGGTTCCCCCAACCTGACATAATCACCATCTGGAATCACTCCCTTGCTTTCATATTTATTTAATTGTATCTAATCTGTATGCATTCTAAAACAGATATTTTGATTTGTTGTTTACCTTTCTTAAAAAAGTATCATGCTGTATAAAATCTTTATGACTGACTTATTTCGCTTAATATTGTACTGCTATTTTTTTTTTTTTTTTTTTTTTTGAGATGGAGTCTCGGTCTGTCGCCCAGGCTGGAGTGCAGTAGCCAGATCTCAGCTCACTGCAAGCTCCGCCTCCCAGGTTTATGCCATTCTCCTGCCTCAGCGTCCCGAGTAGCTGGGACTACAGGCGCCGGCCACCTCGCCCGGCTAGTTTTTTTGTATTTTTTAGTAGAGACGGGGTTTCACCGTGTTAGGCAGGATGGTCTCCATCTCCTGACCTCGTGATCCACCCGTCTCGGCCTCCCAAAATGCTGGAATTACAGGCTTGAGCCACCGCGCCCAGCCTTTTTTATTTAAGTAGAGACAGCATCTTGCCCAGGCTGGAGTGCAGTGGCTATTCACAAGTGCAATAATAGTGCACTATAGTCTTGGACTCCTGGCCTAAAGCAATCCTACCTGTTTCCTAAGTAGCTGAGATTATAGGTATGTACTCCCATGCCTGGCCATACTATTACATTTTAGTGATATTGAGGTATGCCACTGTAATTCATTCATTCATTCATTTAGATTTAGATTCCTATATTCCATCCATTGTGTGACTCAGCCGCAGTTTATTCAACTGTTCTCCTGTTGATGGTTCTTGCAACTGTGAACACTGCTGCTATGACTCTTCCTGACCTACATTTGCAACAATATCTGTTCAGTGTATGTGCCACATTGTAGAATATATGCATATTCACCTTTCCAAGATACTACTAATGTTCTCTAGTAATGCATAAGAAATCCTATAGGTTCACACCGTCTGCAACACTTGATCTCCCACTTTTTTATTTATGAAATGTGTGTGCAGTTGGTTCTTTTGCCATTTTAACAGGCTCCATGACCTCCCTGGACCTCAGTTTCCAAATCTGCTGGTGGAGGATGATGTTTTCAGTGCCTACACAGCTCCCAAAGTGAGCTGGGTGGTGTCCAGGCCGGTCACACAGAGCCAAGAAGGAGGAATGCTTGCCCTGCTTCTGCCATGGTCTTCATAGTGAGAGACAGGCACCTATGCCCCTGAATTCTCCAGGACCTGCCAAGTTGGGCCGTTTCAGAGAGGAGAAACTGAGACTCAGAGCTATGTAATCAGCATGCTGGAGCACAGAAAGCAGAGACAGGCAGAAGGCAAGAGTTCAGAGCTGGGAAAGGAATCCTGGCCCACCCAGATTGGCAAAGCCATTGCAAACCCATGGTTCTGGGGTTTTCCTGTTGGCTTACAAAGTGATATCAAGGCAGGGGCATTGTTTTCCCTGGTCTCTGCCATTGATAAGACAGAGAAAAACAGCTCCCACGATAACATTGACGCTGCCAGCCCTTCCTGCCACTGGCTTTCCTGGTTGGAGTCCTCTCCTATGCTTCTTCCTCTCTCTCCTTCCGGACTGAGATTCAAGCCGAGATGCCTTGTGGGGCCAAGGAGCCGGCGGTGAGGTTCCCTCCTTCAGTTGCTTCAGCAGGCACATAGCTCCTTCTGATCTTGGACAAAGCCCAAAAAGCTCTGAGGCAGCGGTGTGCTGGGGCAGGCTCATACTGACTCACTAGAGCCAATTGCTAAATTTCGGGGAATCTTGTAAGCCAATTGTTAAACACAGTCATTATTAAAAATTAGATGATGGCCGGGTGCAGTGGCTCAAGCCTGTAATCCCAGAACTTTGGGAGGCCAAGACGGGCGGATCACGAGATCAGGAGATCGAGACCATCCCGGCTAACACGGTGAAACCCCGTCTCTACTAAAAAATACAAAAAACTAGCTGGGCGAGGTGGCGGGCACTCCCAGCTACTCGGGAGGCTGAGGCAAGAGAATGGCATGAACCTGGGAGGTGGAGCTTGCAAGTGAGCCGAGATCTGGCCACTGCACTCCTGCCTGGGTGACAGACCGAGACTCCGTCTCAAAAAAAAAAAAAAAAAAAAAATTAGATGGTATGAGATTGTAAATAAACAATTTACATTTTTAAAAAAGTAATAAACACTCATAACTCATCATGCCCTATTTATTTTATTGCATTTTACTGTTAACTAACTTCTGGAGGTAATTTACATATTGTATTTACATGGTGGAAATACCATGTACTTGTGTACTATTGTTCATCTTTTCTCAATTTGCATTTGAAACTGGTAGTTTTTATGCCACAGAAATCAGTGAACACTGCAAATCAAGGATGTTTTATTTTTTAGAGAGCTGGTGGTTACGGATTTACCAAGACACTACTGCTGCAGGTACTTTCCTTGAGATCCCCCTCTGAGGACCCTGTGGTCCCAAGGCCACACAGAGATCTGAAGATAGGAAGTACCAGGATGACAGCCCACATCTTCAGAGGCCTCCACCACAATGCACACTTGTCCTTTGAGGGACTTTGCTGCCATGAATCTGTGTCACAGACAGGCTGGATGTGCCGAACACTGTTTCCATTTCTTTCTCTATTTTAAAATATATTATTTAACAATGACTATATATGATCACTGTCAAACATTTAAACCACCTGTATCCCATCAGTGAGTGAGAACCTGTGTTAATTTTGTAATATACATAATTCTTGTCTTTTATCAATGCATAGACAAATGTTTTTAACTTTTACTGTAAAAACAGATCAGAAGCTGCTGTTTCTGATTTGAATCCTGCTTTTGTGTTTCAACTCTGCAATATAATGTGAACATCTTTCCAAGTCAAAATTCATTAAAAAAAAAAAAAAAGATTCATCCTACTCCAAGAGATTGAGTACCTCTTTCCCTGATAGAGCAATGTCATTTTGTCATCAGGCAGACTTGGTTCACATCTCAGCTCATATATTTGCTGTGCGACTGAAGACAAGGAAAGTAACCTTTCTATGCTTCTTCTGTAAAACACAGACAACGATAGCACCTATTTCATAGCATTATCCTGAGAATTAAATGTACATGTGTAATGCTTTTAACACTGCCTGGTACAGAGTAAGCCCTGAGTAGATGTTAACTAAGTTTTCCGTTTTCCTTAACATTTTCACTGTGGGGTTTTTCTCTACCTGCTATGTACTTCTCTCCAGCTGACTCTAAGACTAGAGCAGGAACAATTAAAATGGATGAGATTGCATTGAAATGGACACAGCCCAAACAGAACTCTCAATTACCTGCAAATCTGCTCCTTTCCCCAGGCTAATCCATGTCAGTAATCAACACTGCTGTTCCCCCAGCGACCCAAACCAAAAATGAAGTCATCACTAATTCCTCCTTCTTGTTCATCTAATTCATTAATAAGTCCTGTACATTCTGCTTCTAAAATACAGAGTGTCCACCGGCCTCTGCCCCGACACCAACATCCTGCTCCAATCCGCTATCTGCTTGTGCCTGAGTTTGTGCAATATCCTCCTCATTGAGCTTCCTGCCTCTTCTCTTGCCTGCCCCATGACCCCACAATGTATTTTATACCCAACAGTGAGAACAGTATCTGTAAAGCAGTGTGATCTATAGGTTATGACTGATTAATGGTTGTGAAATCAATTTAATGGGTCATGATCAGATTTTTATTTGAATGAAATGGAAGAATTGAATCTATCAGAATACATGGTACTAAGTATTGTTTTGTGATACTTTTGTGTCATTTAAAAAAAGACATTCACTTGTATACATATTTCATATGCCTGATCATGATATACAATGTATTTCTTAAGCCAGAGGCCCCAGCCCACAGGCCACAGACCAGTACCAATCCATGGCCTGTTAGGAACCCAGCCGCACAGCAAGAGGTAAGTGGCAGGAAAGAAGCAAAACTTCATCTGTATTTACAGCGGCTCCCCATCACTCTCATTACTGCTGAGCTCTGCCTCCTGTCAGACCAGTGGCAGCATCAGATTCTTACAGCAGGACAAACCCTCTTGTGAACTGCGCATGCGAGGGGTGTAGGTTGCAGGCTTCTTATGAGAATCTAATGCCTGATGATCTGTCACTATCTCCTATTACCCCCATGTTAGGAATATATGAATTAAAAAATAAAAGATTGATCAGATTATTTGAAGAAAAACCTCATCATATTCCACACCCAGATGGGACTGTCTAGTAGCAAAAAAAAAAAAAAAAAAAAAAAAAAAAAAAAAACAAGCTCAGAGCTCCCGCCGATTCTACATTATGGTGAGTTGTATAATTATTTCACTATATGTTATAATGTAATAGTAATAGAAATAAAGTACACAGTAAGTGTAATAATGTGATTGAATTATCCCAAAACCATCCCCATCACCCGTGCTGTCCCTGGAAAAACTGTCTTCCACGAAATCGGTCCTTGGTGCCAAAAAGGTTGGGGACTGCTTTTGTTTTGTTGTTTTATTTTACTTCGTTGTATTTTGTTTTTGTTTTTTTAATTTTAATTTTAACTTTTTCCTAGATGGAGTCTCGCTCTGTCACCCAGGCTGTAGTGCAGTGGTGTGATCTCGGCTCACTGCAACCTCCACCTCCCGGGTTCAAGCGATTCTCCTGCCTCAGCCTCCTGAGTAGCTGGGACTACAGATGCTTGCCACCATGCCTGGCTAATTTCTGTATTTTTAGTAGAGATGGGATTGTGCCATGTTGGTCAGGCTGCTCTTGAACTCCTGACCTCAAGTGATCTGCCCGCCTCAGCCTCCCAAAGTGCTGGGATTACAGGTGTGATCACCGTGCCTGGCCTATTTTTGCTGTTTTTTATTTCATTTAATTATCCTATAACAATGATCTACCAAGCTTCTGTGTTCTGGTGAAGGCTAATGATTTACTAGCTGACCTGAGCTTTGGTCATTTCTCTTCTCCCTGCCTCTCCACCTTCCACAGTGATGACTCCCCTCTCCTTGCACCCTGCCTACCGCTTTTTTAGGGAGAAGGCCAATCTTGCTGATCCCGTGCCAGGTTGCAGTCTTGGCACCATGCTCCATGGGGCCTGCTGGGTGGGCTCCAGGGTTTGCACTTTCACCCACCATGCATGAACATGTGTCCTTCCCTAAGGCCCCTTCCTTGGTGGGCTCTGACTCTAGAAGCTCAGCAAATCTCTCCTGGAACCTTTGAGTAAAGGGGTCTATGCTGTGCCTACTTTCCAGGGCTGGATGAGGATCTAATTAAAATAGGGGATGTGGACTTTCGTTGTTGGCCCTGAGGCTCTATCTGCTCACTTGCAAGTGACATGGCCATGAGCAGAAAGCCATTCTAGGAGGAATGGAGAGGGTTAATTGGTACAAAAATATAGTTAGAATGAATAAAATCTGGTATTTGAAAGAACGACAGAGTGACAACAGTCAACAATAATTTATTGTACATTTAAAAATAACTAAAAGAGCATAATTGGAAGGTTTGTAACATGAAGAAATGATAAATGCTTGAGGGGATAGATACCCTTTTTACCCTGATGTGATAATTATGCATTGTATGCCTGTATCAAAATATCTCATGTACCCGACAAATATAAACTCCAACTATGAACTCATAAAAATAAAACATAAAAAAAAATAAAATAAAGCCATTCAAGTCTTCTCTCAGCTACGCCTGAGCATAGCTGAGAGCGCCTGAGCCTGGCCCTGCCCTCCCTGCCTCCGAGGCCACTAAGAAGGCTCTTTTATTTATTCAGCCACTCTGGCCTGCCCCCTTTCTTTTTGGATTGCCAGATTTAGCAAAACAACAACAAATCAAAAAGCAAAAAACAAGGATGCCCAGCTAAATTTGAGTTTCAGATAAACAACGGATAACTTTTTTTAGTAGAAGTGTGTCCCATGCAATATTTGGGAGATTCTTATACAAAAAATGTTTTTTGTTGTTTATCTGAAATTACATTTTAACGGAGTGTCCTGTATTTTGTCTGGCAGCCCTACTTCTGGAGTTTCCTCAGTTTGCCTTGGGTCATCACTTAAACCATCCTGCACCTTGGTTTCAGTTTCTGAAAATGGAAAGCACAGTAGGTAACGCTCAAGAAAGTCAGGAGACTGGGAAAAAAAAGTGCTTGGGAAAGTAGGAAAAAGTATGATACATGCATGAGGTTGAGCAACTCTCATTCTATAGATTAACAACCCCCAAGAGATGTGGAGATGGGACCTATGTCCTCCACCCGCCCCAGCAAAGCTTCCCACCTAAACTCCTCCACCCTCTTGTAGAACCCCTGCTTGGCCAACCTCTTGCCATTGGCCACACCACTTCCCATACTCTGTGCTCGACTGCCTGCAAGCCCCATCAGTCCCTTATAGTTTTGCATGAGGGCACTGTCACTTTCTCCACCTTGAGACTTGCAATCAGCCCGAATGGCTAAGCATTAGGATTACCACATGTCTTGGTTTGCTCAGTACAGTCCAGACTCATGCCTGTTATTCTGGGGTGAATGACAAATTAATAATGCTTCCTTTCACTTTCAAAAGTGGACAATAAATTGTATGATGACTTGTCACTACCTTGCCCTCTTAGTTCCTTAACTACCTCATCTCTAGGGACTGTTACTTCCACTGTACTCCAGTCCTCAAACTAACCCTGGCCACCTGCAGAACCGCCCCGCCTCTGACACTGAGAAATGCAAACATCTCTCTTTGATCATAACTCCACTCCATCCAACTCCTCTTATTTCTATTTAAAAATATTTTTTTCTCATTTACCTTACATGCCTTGGTACATTTTGTCAATTACTTTTGTCAGCATCCCATTAGTCCCATTGGCCTGGCCTAGAGGAGCCACCCCACTTGCCTGAAAAATGTCCAGTGTAGATTCATCCATTCTCTGTCTTCTCCACACTGGCCTTGGCTGTCAAGGGCTGCTGGAGAACCTTGCACAGTCACACAGGCTGGGGCCATTACATTCTTGGTCTCCAGCTTCTACTGGCTCTCAGCAGAGTTCAGCAAGCCTCCAGATCTCTCTTCATGCTTCTCAAAGGCTTTTGTTTTTGTTTTTACAATTTTGTATCCCACTATCTTTTCATCCATCTGGGCAGGTGACTTTGTCTTTCGTATCAGAGACTAAAGAGAAGCCATTGAATGGATGGTTTCTCAATGTTCTGCCACAAACCTTTCTACTTACCTGTGTTGGGATCCATTTTGGGGGACCTCCTCATGTGTTTGGGAATGCTTTCTTCCCTGTCAGTCATCTCATATCTTCAACCCTCCCCTCTTTCCTGTCCCCTCATAAGCAATGGAGCATCCCTGGATCTCTACCAGCTAAGGAAAATCCTTCCACTTCTCCAGCTACTCTTTCTGTCACTTCACAACCAAACTTGTATGAGTTTTCTACACTTGCTGTTTTCCCATCTCAGCCACTCACTCATCCCCATATCTTCTGGACCTCACTCCTACTCCCACCACTCCACTGAGAACGCTTTGAGGAAAGTCAAGATTGCCCCCTCTGATGTTAAATTTCCCAGTTCACTGGCCACACCAGCTCTGACCTGAGCAGTATTTGACACTGCCGTTCACTCAGCCTGGAACTGCCTTGGCCTCTGATACAGTTTGAATGTTTGTCCCTCCAAACTGCATGTTGAAATATAATCCCTGATGTTGGAGGCAGGACCTGGTGGAAGGTGTTTGGATCATGGGAGTCAATCCCTCATGAATGGCTGTGTCCCATCCTTATATTAATGAGTGAGTTCTCATTACGTGAGATCTCATGTTTTAAAAGAGCCTAGCACCTTCCCCTCTTCTTGCTCCATCTCGTTCTCTCTCTTGCTCTGTGACACACTGGCTCCCATTTGCCTTCCGCCACAATTATGAACTTCCTGAGGCTCCACCAGAAGCAGATGCTGGCCCTATGCTTCATGTACAGCCTGCAGAACTGTGATTCAAATAAACCTCATTTCTTTACAAATTACCCAGTCCCTAGTGTGACTTTATAGCAATGCAAACAGACTAACACAGTTTCCTCCTCTCTGACCACTGCCTGGCAATATCCTTTGCAGGCCCTGTTCTTCCAAGCCTTAAATGTTGTTTCTTCAGGATACTGAAATCTCTCAGAGGTACCTTACCCACTTTCATTGTTCCAATGACCTTTGTGTTGGTGAATCCTGTATTGGTTTTCTGCAGCTGCTATAACAAACAGAAACCAAGGTGTTTGCAGGGCTGCCCAGCAGAAGCTCCAGAGGAGAATCCATTCCTTGTCCCTTCTAGCTTCTTGGTGGCAGTTGACATTCCTTGACATGCAAGCTTGTGACCTCATCAGTCTGCCTCTGTGGCCACGTCATCTCTTCCTCTGTATGTCTGTATGTCTCCTTTGAGTATCTTTTAAAAGGACATTTGTCATTGGGTTTAGGGCCCACCCAGATAATCCAGGATGATCTCACCTTAATTATATGTGCAAAGAAGCTTTCCAGGGATTTGAGGACAGACAGAGAGGTTCCAGGGATTTCATGTGGATATCCTTTGAAGGGGCCTACTATAACTCCCCTGTCAATTATAAATTATAAATTTCTCTGATATGCTCCATTTGCATATCAGAGAAAACCTCAAACTAATTATATCTTAAACAATATAGAAGTTTTTTTCTAATATAGAAGCAACCTGTAAATAGGCCTCTAGTGCCAGTGTGAAAGTTCCATGTGTCATCAGGGCCCAATTTCCAAGCTTTGCTTCTCTTCTCTTCTCTTCTCTTCTCTTCTCTTCTCTTCTCTTCTCTTCTCTTCTCTTCTCTTCTCTTCTCTTCTCTTCTCTTCTCTTCTCTTCTCTTCTCTTCTCTTCTCTTCTCTTCTCTTCTCTTCTCTTCTCTTCTCTTCTCTTCTCTTCTCTTCTCTTCTCTTCTCTTCTCTTCTCTTCTCTTCTCTTCTCTTCTCTTCTCTTCTCTTCTCTTCTCTTCTCTTCTCTTCTCTTCTCTTCTCTTCTCTTCTCTTCTCTTCTCTTCTCTTCTCTTCTCTTCTCTTCTCTTCTCTTCTCTTCTCTTCTCTTCTCTTCTCTTCTCTTCTCTTCTCTTCTCTTCTCTTCTCTTCTCTTCTCTTCTCTTCTCTTCTCTTCTCTTCTCTTCTCTTCTCTTCTCTTCTCTTCTCTTCTCTTCTCTTCTCTTCTCTTCTCTTCTCTTCTCTTCTCTTCTCTTCTCTTCTCTTCTCTTCTCTTCTCTTCTCTTCTCTTCTCTTCTCTTCTCTTCTCTTCTCTTCTCTTCTCTTCTCTTCTCTTCTCTTCTCTTCTCTTCTCTTCTCTTCTCTTCTCTTCTCTTCTCTTCTCTTCTCTTCTCTTCTCTTCTCTTCTCTTCTCTTCTCTTCTCTTCTCTTCTCTTCTCTTCTCTTCTCTTCTCTTCTCTTCTCTTCTCTTCTCTTCTCTTCTCTTCTCTTCTCTTCTCTTCTCTTCTCTTCTCTTCTCTTCTCTTCTTCTCCCCTCCTTCCTTCCTTCCTTCCTTCCTTCCTTCCTTCCTCTCTTTCTCTCTTTCTCATTCTGTAACCCAGGCTGAAGTGTAGTGGCATAGTCGCGGCTCACTGCAGCCTGGACTTCCTGGGCTCAGGTGATTCTCCTGCCTCAGCCTCCCGAGTAGCTGGGACAACAGGCATATGTCTGACTAATGTGTCTGACAGCTATGTCTGACTAATTTTTTGGTATTATTGATAGAAATGGGTTTTGCCATGTTGCTCAGGCTGGTCTGAAACTCCTGGTTCAAGTGATTCACCTGCCTCAGCCACCTAAAGTGCTGGGATCACAGGTGTGATCCACCATGCCCGGCCCTAAGTTCCAAGCTTTCTGCTCCATATCCTATGCACTAGTTTTGTCCTTAAAGTCATCTCATGGCCCAAGATGGCTTTTGGAGCTCCAGCCATTATGTCTGGGATAACTTGGAGGCCAGAACATAGTCACACGGCCATACCTAATTGTAAGGGAATATGGGAGATGTAGACTTTTGTTCCAGGTCGAATGTATCCATTTAACAACCGGGGTTCTTATTCTAATAGGAAAAGTAGAACGATGTTGAGATAGATAATGCACATTTCTATAATTAACAGCTTCTGAGTTCAAAATATGTGCTGTTAAGTGTGATCTGTGGGAGAGTAGAAGGTGACAAGATTTAGAGAGGAAATAGGGTCACATGTAGAGCCTTGTGGGTCACTGTGAAGATCATGGCTTTTATTGAGAGGGAGAGGGAGAGGATTCAGTGTAGAGTGACAGGATCTGACCCACACTAGAAGCAAGCGAGTGTGGAAGTATGGATACTTTTGGAAGCTACTGTAGTAGTCCAGGCAAGAGATGATGGTAGCTAAAAACAGCTAGGTAGCCGGTGAGGTGGTGAGAAACGGCTGGATTCGGGATATGCCCTAGAAGTAGAGCTGACAGGATTTCCTGACAGATTTCTCATAGAGTATGAGAGATAACACCAATGTTTTTTAAAGCTGAGTATCTGGAAGAATAGACTTGTCATTAACTGAAGTGGGGACGATGAACTGCCAGAGAGCAAGCCTGCAGGGAAGATTAGCAGCTCAGTCTCAGATATGGCTCCTTTGAGATACTGTTAGACATCC
Source organism: Rhinopithecus bieti (assembly GCF_001698545.2). Classification (NCBI taxonomy): domain Eukaryota; kingdom Metazoa; phylum Chordata; class Mammalia; order Primates; family Cercopithecidae; genus Rhinopithecus; species Rhinopithecus bieti. Next base: position 1,515,941 of record NW_016830182.1, read on the forward strand.
TAACTGAGATAAAAAGTAGGCAATTAGATACAGTTTGGGCTAGAGCTAGGAGTCATTAACATATAGACGGTCTTTAAATCCCTGGGACAGGATGAGATCACTCGTGGAGTGAGCATAGGTAGAAAATACATGTTAAGAACTGAGTAGTAGGGAACACCAACATTTAGGACTTAGAGAAATGAGGGTGAACCAGCAAAAGAACCTGAGAAGAAACAGCTTGAGGACTACAAGAGAGACCGGGCAAAGGAAGTGTCCAGAGACTAAGGGATGAAGGTATCTCAGGAGGAGGGAGCCATCCACTGTGACAAATGCTGTTGAAGGGTTAGGAAAGATGAGGACCAAGAATAGACTCTTGAATTCAGCATCATGGATGTCACAAGGGACCTTGAAGAAAGCAGTTTGGGGGGAGTGAGGGAGGCAAAACCCTGACTGGAGTTGACACAAGAGATACAAGGAGATCTGATGGGGGCCTGTGGATGAGCCATAGGAGCAGAGAGGAGAGGGCAGAATCAGGAGACGTTAAAGAGGGTCTGATGATTCAATGGATATGGGGAATTCGGGAGAGCAAAGCTCTAGGATGGCATCCAGCTTTTTGGCTTGGGTCACTGGCTGGACTTGGGTGGGGCTGTACTGAGACTGCAAACATGGAAAGACAAGCAAGTTTTCATGGGGAAATGAGGAGTTCAGTATGGGTGTGCTGAGTTTGGGATGTCTTGAGACTTCTGGTTCATGTGTATGGGACCAATTGGGTAGTCAAATCTTCAGGAGAAAGATCTGGGCTGACAGGCACTAATTTAGGAGATTAAAGAAGAGATTCAGAAAGACATCAGGTAAAGGAAGGTCAGAACTGAAAATTGGTTCTGTGGTTAATGATGACAATATTTCCCATTCATCAGCCCATTTTGTCAGTTCTGCATTACATTAGACCCTTATACATTGTGATGGTTAATTTTAGGCATCAAGTTGGCTGGGTTAAGGGGTGCCCAGATATCTGGTAAAACATTATTTCCATATGTCCTTGGGGGTGTTTCTGGAAGAGATTAGCACTGGAATCAGTAGACTGAGTTAGGAAGATCATCCACACCCGTGTGAACATCATCTAATCCACTGAGGGCCCAATAGAACAAAAAGGTGGAGTAAAGGAGAATTCACTCTCTCTTCTGCAGCTGGGACATCCATCTTCCACTTCCCTCAGACATTAGAGCTCCAGGTTCTCAGGCCTTCAGACTCAGGACTTAAACCAGCACCTCCCGCAGATTCACAGGCTTCCAGATTCGGACTGAAAGTTGCATTGTCAGCTTCCCTGGTTCTCCAGCTTGCAGTGGCACAGCATGGGGCTTCTTGGCTTTCATAATCACGTGAGCCAATTCTCATCACAAATCCCCTCTTATATATCTGCATCAGTATATTTTATTGGCACCATTTCTCTGACTAATGCATATCCCTCACCTCATTTGTTCTCACAGTCACCCTATGACACCAGACACCTCATTTTGCCAGATGTGGGAGAGACATTCACAGGTGTTAAGTGACTTGCCCCAAATCACACCTGGATTAAATGGTAATCCATCATGCAAAGTCCACACTCTTTCCATGGCCTAGGAGGTTAGCAGGGACGTTGGACTGTGGAGTTACCAACCCAGACACCCAGAGTGTGCCAGACCTGGTGCTGAGGGCCAGGGCAGAGGGCGCTGTGGAGCCGGGCACAGGCTCACAGCGGGAGCTCTCATAGCTATGACCCGTCTGAATGTGCTTGTGGGTTCAGCCAAAGCCCATGGGTGTGGGCAGCCTGGAATCTGAAGCTGGTCAGCTGTGGTCCCTGCCTCCTGGCAGAAGATATGCTTGGTTCGGGGTTGGCTTGCCCTGGTTTGGCCTGGGAAGATCCCCAGAGACAAGCTTCCCACAGTGGTCAGCTCCAAGTCGGCTGACCAGAAAGCACTACAGCCCACAGAGTGTCCCTGGAGACCAGGCACAGAGCAGCCACCTTCCCCAGTTCTCTGTTTTCTGCCTGCCCTGCCTGTGTTACTATCTTAGCCTGACCTGATAGTGACAGGGACTTGATCCTGCCCAGGGACTGTACATTTTCTCCCTTGGAGTGAGAGAGACAGTGCCAGCTCCCAGCCACCACCATTGCCCTAGCACAAAGTGCCAACCTTGCTTGGTGGGAAGCCAGGCTTAGTGCACTGTCCTGCTACTAGTGGTCTTGCTCCAAGCAGGGCAGCCACTCTTGACTCCCTCCATTGTGCTAGGGTCTTACCATCCTCTGGGGCCTTCACATCAAAGTTCACCTTAGAACCTGTGAAGAGAGAATGGATATATTCTGCAATATGAGGTTACACCCAAGGGAAGAAGGGAAGACTTACTGACCACTAGGTCATTACTGTGTTCATCATTAAAAGTTCTGATTAATTGCACAGTGTGGGCTTGGTTTTTTTTTTTTTTTTTTTTTTTCCAGAGTTGATCATTGTCCCTGGGGAAATTTGTGATCTGAGACAGATAGACTTGTTCAAAACGTAAGTGGTAGAAAAGACATTTGCAAACATCAGGCAGAATCCAGAACTCAACAGATGGAAAGAATCTGAACTTAAGGAAAAAGACATATATCTTAGATATGATACCAAAAACTCAAGCAACAACAACAAAGTAGATAAATTGAATAACTAAAATATTTTGTGTTTCAAAGGATACTATAAAAGAGGTGAAAGGGCAACCCACAGAATGGGAGAAAATATTTGCAAATCATATATCTGATAAGGGACCTGTAGCCACAATACATAAAAAAAACTATTACAACTCATTGATAAAAAAAAAAAAAAAAAAAAAAATAGGCTGGATGTCGTGGCTCATGTCTGTAATCCTAGTACTTTTGGGAGGCCAAGGCTAGAGGACTGCTTGAGCCCAGGAGTTCTAGACGAGCCTGGATAACATAGGGAGACCCTTTCTCTACAAAAAAAATTTAAAAATAAGTATCTGGACACTGTGAGGGACACCTGTGGTCTCAGTTACTTGGGAGGCTGAGGTGGGAGGATCACTTGAGCCTGGGAGGTGAAGGCAGCAGTGAGCCGTGATCGGGCTACTGGATTTCACCCCGGGTGACAGAGTGAAACCCTCTGTCAAAAACAAAGCCAGGCACAGTGGCTCACGCCTGTAATCCCAGCACTTTGGGAGGCCAAGGAAGGCAGATTGCTTGAGGTCAGGAATTCGAGACCAGCCTGGCCAACATGGTGAAACCCCATTTCCACTAAAAAATACAAAAAATAGCCGGACATGGTGGCAGGTGCCTGTAATCCCAGCTACTCAGGAGGCTGAGGCAAGAGAATCACTTGAACCTTGGAGGAAGAGCCTACAGTGAGCAGAGATTGTGCCACTGCACTTCACCCTGGGTGACATAGTGAGACTCTGTCTCAAAAAAAAAAAAAAAAAAAAGAAATTAAAATGAAAATTTAAAAAAAATTAAAAAGAAAACAGTTTGGTGGCTCCTCAACAAGTTAAACATAGAATTACCACATGATTCAGCAATTCCACTTCTAAGTCTATACCCCAAAGGATTGAAAACAAACAGGTACTTAAATAGTTGTACACAAATGCTCACAGAAGCACTACTCGCAATAGACAAAAAGTGGAAACAACCCAGATGTCCATCAGTGGAGGAATGGACACACAAAATGTGAACACTCTTCAGCCATTACAAAAAGTAAAGTGCTGATGCATGCTACAACGTAAATAAACCGTGAAAACGTTGTGGTAAGTGAAAACACCATGCTTAAAAGGTCAAATTTTGTATGATTCTATTTATATGAATGTCCAGAGTAGGCAAATCCTCAGACACAGAAAGCAGTTTGTTGAATGCCGGGGCCTGGGGAGGGTGGAAGGAGAATGGCAAGTGACCACTAGTGAGTATGGGGTTTCATTTTGGGGTGATGAAAACATCCTGGAATTTGATAGTGGTAATAGTTGCACAACTCTATGAACACACTAGAAAACACTAAATGATGTATTTTTAAAAGGTGAGTGATATGTTACGTGAATCATATCTCAGTTGAATAAAAGAAGGCTGCAGGCCAGGCATTGGTGGCTCACGCCTGTAATCCAAGCACTTTGGGAGAAGGAGGCAGGCCAATCACCTGAGGTCAGGAGTTTAAGACCAGTCTGGCCAACATGGTGAAACCCCATCTCTACTAAAAGATACAAAAATTAGCCCCATGTGGTGGTGTGCACCTGTAATCCCAGCTACTCAGGAGGTTGAGGCAGGAGAATCGCTTGAACTGGCAGGCGGAGGTTGCAGCCACTGCACTCCAGTCCAGTGGACAGAGCAAGACTCTGTCTCTAAAACAAAAACAACAACAAAAAAAGGAAGGCTGTAAACTCCCTGGTCAGTTGTGGGAACTTGTTCTCCAGCGCCCCCTATGGGGGATCACAGACTTCCTTTGCCTCCATGTTGAAGGACAGGATAGCCAGGGACATGGAACAGGAGACCTGGCAAAGTAGCTTGAGCAAAAGGGAAGATTTGCCAGATGGATGCAGAAATATCTGATGGTACCTGACGGCAGCCAGAGCATGACTTTCAAGGCAGTGAAGACACAAAGGAGGAAGCCGGCCGGAGCCCAGGCAGCCCCTCTCCCAGCCTCCCTCCTGTCTCTGCCCTAACCTCAGGCTCCAGGGACTTCAGTTTTTCTCTGCTATGTAAGAATCCTCATGACTGGTCTGAAGTCTCTGTCTACTTACCTCACCAGTGCAGCCCTGGAAACACCCGACCCTGGCACTCTGTTCCAGCTCTAGGAGGTAGTGGACCTGCCTGGCTTCTGGATTAATTCTCCCTGGTCAAACGTCTACCCAAAGTCCGATCAGCTGGACCTCAGAAGAGGCTGGAAATGGGCTGCTCCTCTTGGATCCTAAGGATGGTTTGTGTCACTAAGCAGGAGACAGACAGGGCTGAAGAACACAGAAACAAGGAACTCAAATATGCTGCATCTTTTGTCTGTTTCTCTCCCTGTCAGCTCTGCCCCTGCACTGCACTCTGGCAGCAGCTCCAGGCCTGCACACCCTGAAGAAGGAAGGACTGGGATTCTTCCACTTTTAATCCAACGAATCTGAGGGAAGAACTCTGCCTAATCCAGCTTGGGTCCTGAGGTCAATGGAGCCCCAGGGGAAGGGTGACAATACTGCAAAGGTCCCCTCTATAGACATGTGCATGAGGTGGGACAGTTCCCAAGAAGGGGAGGGGAAGGCACAACTACAGTCATCTTCTACAAGGTCTATGAAAGCTGGGGAGAAGGATGAGGAGAGCATGGGACCGCCAGCCTGTCTGATCAGCATATGAGGCCTTCTTGAAGGAAGGCAGGATTTCAGGAGTGTTTCCGCGGTAGGTACATTACTATTTGTCATCAAATTGCAGGATTGCTGGAACATGGGATTTGAAAGTCCCTCAACGGATTCTGAAAATCAGGGAAGGTGAAGGGAAGACCTCATCAATAAGACACCGTAATACATACGCCTGTTAGGAAGCTACCATGTGCTCGGTACTTCCCATTCCCTGAGCATCTCCTCAAATGAGTTCCTTTCCCTGTTTTTCAGATAAGGGAAACTGAGGCTCTGAAAGGCATACTTACCTGAACAGAGCAGGATCCCTGGAGGGCTCAGACTTCAGCCCAGACCCCTTCCATCATGGTGTACTGCCCCACCCTTTGCAGACCTCTTAGCAGGTGGGGGATCAGGCCTGGGACTAGGTGAGGGCATTGGATGCGTGTGGCTAGATGGGAGCAGCCTAGACCTCAGGAACTAAAGCTGCAGGGCACGTGGCCTTCCCTAGGCACCACAGAGCTCCTGTGGGAACTGACGGCGAGGGAGGAGGCAGTGTTTGTATGTGTGGGAGATCATATCCTTCCAACAAACACATGCGTGAGGAGCCTGGGGCTCCTCCCTGTGACTGAGGCCATTTGTTTCTAAGCAGTAAACTGTGACTGACCTGGAGACTGACCAATGCTTCCAGGGAAGATGCTCATTGGATGCCCACCAGCTTCAAGATGCCTTCCCCAAGGGCCTCCCCAGCTCCCCACTCCAGACGTTGGGGCCCTTCTGTGACCACCGTCTTTGAGGTGACAGGCCTGGGAGTGGTCAGTTTGTTCCAGAGAAGTCTTTGGGAAATGCAATCACTGTTTACACATTCCTGTAGGACCGATGATGCAGATGCATCCTGGATATCCCAGACGGGAGGGCTGGGCCCATGGGAGAAGACACAGGAAGGAATGTTCCTACTCAATATAAAGAGAGACTTCCAGGGGTTATAGACGTCTCTAGAACGAATGTGGGTTACTCTGGAGGAGTGTGCTCCCTTTGGTCTGAGGTATACAAGCTGAGATTGAATACCTTGGAGGACAGATAAGGAAGGAATCACAGCAACACAAGTGAATTAAACTATGAGACGTTCAAAGTCCTCTCCCAGGCAGGGCCCAGCGGCTCACACCTGTAATCCCAGCACTTTGGGAGGCAAAGGCCAGAGGATCGGTTGAGCTCAGGAGTTCGATACCAGCTGGGCAGCATAGAAAATTTTAAATGTTTTACAAAAAATTAAAAATTAGCCAGGTGTGGTGGTGAGTGTCTGTAGTCCCAGCTACTCAGGAGGCTGAGGTAGGAGGACCGCTTGAGAGAGAGAAGTTGAGGCTGCTGAGAGCTATGATCATGTCATTGCACACCAGCCTGGGCAACAGAGCAAGATCCTATCTCTAAAAAATAAAATAAAAAGAAAACAAAGTCCTCTTCTAGCCCTGAATTTTCAGGTTTCTATACTCTTCCTCTTGCAAGCTTTATTTCCACTCCACTATCACCTTTTGGTTTAGGGAAACAAATTATGTGATGAACATGGCTTCTGGCTTCTCAGCGTCCTTCCTACCCTCCCAATGTTCAGGAACAGCTGCCATGCAGTTGGGGGTGGGGAAGGGTGGGGGGCTGGTCCTGCTCCCAGCAGTAGAGGAGGCTCTGGTTTGCCTCAACCAAGCAGCACAGCCACATCTCTTGCCACAGTGGCTGCTGGGTGGGCAATACCTAAAGACCAAGGCAGCCGGACAGAGTATTTGCTGGGACACGGGTTTTGGCTCCAGTGTAGGCATGGAGCTCAGCAGGGCAAAGCAGAGCGAGGCCCAGGACTTGTGTGTGATGGCGGTGGGAGGGAGTGTCCCCTGTCATTGGCCTGACTAAGGAAGCACATGCCCTGGTGCGACAGATGCGCTCGTGCCCTAGCTCATATTCTCCTATCTTGTATTGCCAGCTTTTGCTTTTTTTTTTTTTCTTTTTTGAGACAGGGTCTCCCTCTGTCACCCAGGCTGGAGTGCAGTGTGATCATGGCTCACTGCAGCCTTGATCTCCCAGGTTCAGGTCATCCTTTCACCTCAGCCTCCTGAGTAGCTGACTGCAAGTGTGCACCACCACGCCTGGCTAATTTTTGTATTTGTGTGTGTGTGTGTGTGTGTGGAGATGGGGTTTTGCCACATTGCCCAAGCTGATCTCGAACTCCTGAGCTCAAGTGACCCTCCCACCTCAGCCTCCCAAAGTACTGGGACTACAGATATGAGTGATGGCACCTGGCCTGGCTTTTGCTCTTTTTTTCCCCCCTGGCTGCTGGAGCCCACTCCACCTGCTCCAAGGCAGGCCCAGAGTACCATGCACACTTAGTGGGACAGCTCTGCCACATGGTTTTATGTTTGTCCCTGAAATTCCTCAGTAAGACTGTATTCTAGTTTTCCAGAGGTGATTTTCCAGTTAGCCCTTTATGGGCTGTTTTCCTTCCCTGTCTCAGTTTCCCATGTTGCTACTGGTGTTTCTGAGATCACTTTCCAAATAAACTCCTTATCCTCATATCCTTGTCTCAAGATATGGGGAGACTCTAATGTGAGACATATGGACTGGTACTGATGGCTGCCCTAAGCTGCAATGGGAGCCAGCCTTAGGAGGGGTCAGGACCACGGAAGAAGGCAGAGCTGAAAGAACATGAAAAGTGGCTCCTTGGGACATTGAGAAACCCTTGGGTCCACCCTTCCTTAAAGTCTGCCTGTGCTCTAGCTATTTCATTATTGTGAACAATTAATTCCCTTTCTAGTTATGCCAGCTTGAGTTGTGCTGAGCTTTCTATTACTTGGAAACAAAAGCATTGTAAGTGATATAATTCGTTATATGGAGTGGCCTAAGCATAGCCTTGCAGCCTGGCATAGTGAACAGTAATGATAAGACAAGGAGAGGCCAGGCACGGTGGCTCACACCTGTAATCCCAGCACTTTGGGAGGCCAAGATGGGAGGATTGCTTGAGCCCAAGTGTTTGAGACCAGCCTGGGCAACATGGCAAAACCCCATGTCTACAAAACATGCAAAAATTAGCTGGGCATGGTGGTGCATGCCCGTAGTCCCAGCTACTAGGGAGGCTGAGGTGGGAGGAGCAATTGAGCCCGGGAGGTTAAGGCTGCAACGAGCCGTGATTGCACCATTGCACTCCAGCCTGGGCAACAGAGTGAGACACTATCTCAAGAAAAAAAAAAAAAAAAAAAGGGGAGCGACAGCTGGCTGAGGAAGGCAGAGTCAGGCAGGAGGAACACAGTTCAACTCTCAGTTCTGCCACTTAGCACTTAAGTGACTTGACACATTATTTCTGCCTATTTATGAAACAGGAGCAATGTTTCCAGCCTTTCAGGGTTATTGTGAAGATTTTGAAAATCACTTTTGAAAAGTAGCTAGCATGTAGCAAGCGTTCAATAAATGGTAGTTCTTCTTGGTAATAGAAAAAGGAAAAGAAGGAGGAAAGAGGGAAAGGAGCAGTAACAGGAAGATTTTATCTGTGCCCTTGATGATCTTTTTTTTTTAGACAGAGTCTCGCTCTGTCGCCCAGGCTGGAGTGCAGTGGCGGGATCTCGGCTCACTGCAACCTCCGCCTCCCGGGTTCAAGTGATTCTCCTGCCTCAGCCTCCTGAGTAGCTAGGATTACAGGCACACACTACCACACCAGGCAAATTTTTGTATTTTTAGTAGAGACGAGATTTCACCATGTTGGTCAGACTGGTTTCCAACTCCTGACCTTGTGATCCACCCACCTCGGCCTCTCAAAGTGCTGGGATTACAGGCGTGAGCCACTGCGCCCGGCCCCTTAACAATCTACTTAGGCTAACAGAAGTTTTAGAATTGGAGAGGGGAGTGGTCAGGTGTGACTGGAAGGAGAGTCTGTCTTGGGCTGTGAGGGAGGTAGGGTTAGTGGCTAACATCTACTGACCACTTTTCAAGCACCAGGCACTGTTCTGTTCTGAGCCTTTTTCACTTATAATTCTTTTAGTCTTCCTAAAGGCTCTTTGAGGCACATACTACTATTACCCATCATTTATCCCTTTACAGAGAAGGAAACTGCAGCACAAAGAGGTTAAGTAACTTGCCCAAGGTCTCACAGAAAGTATACGGCAGAGTCAGATGAGAACCCAGGTGGTCCGGCTGCAGATCCCACACTCCTGACACCTGCTGACTCTTTGGAGCCCGAGACAAGGTTAATTTCACAGATGTTGGATGACGTGAATTGTAAGACAAGACATTTGGGTTCTGCCCTGTAGGTGGTAAAAGTTTACTGATGCAGGTCTGGGGACAGTGAGAACATTGCATAATTCCCGGGTAGTTGGTTACATAACCATGGAGTCATCCTTGGAACCAGGTTTTTACCCCCTTGTTCCCATGGAAACAGATCCTCCAGTGTATTTTTCAAAGAGGAAACCAGAGAGTTGGGAGGCTGCTGTTGACCCCTGGGAGAGATGAGCCAACAATGTAGGAGGAAGATCGAAGGTTGAAATAAACACTAAGAGAAACTTCCAAGGGGCTGTAAGACCCTAAACTGTGCTCTGGTGAGGCACTGGGAATCAACCTTCCCCAAATAGGGGATTTTCACTCACCTGAAGGTGGTTTAGGGGCTAACAACATACCATGAGGCCCTTCAGAAATGAACTGCAGGAAAGGAGAAGAAACTACAGCTCTTCCAATTTCAAGTCATACAGCCTTCTTGTCTACACCCCAAAACCTAAAAAATTGTAGCAAAGATATTTATTTTTTATTTTTTCCAATCTCTTGAATTATTCATAGGGGAGATATACAGAGACAGACTTTTACAATATAAGGAAGCAAATATTACAACAGACACCACCACTGGGTCTTGCTGCTATGAGAGCTCACAGGAAGGATGTCAAGGTCTCAGCGGGCTGTCACGGTCAGGCAAAGCCTTGCAGAGAGACACCCAACTATCTGTGGGGATGAACCAAGCAAAGAAGAGAGGCAGGACATTCCAGACTGAAGCGTGGAACAACTAGGGAACTACAATCAGTGCCACCAGACCGGGGCAGGGAATGCAGCAGAGGCCAATTCCAAGGTCCAGATCATGAAGAAGTTTTAAGAGACTAAGTGGTTAGGCTGGGTGCAGTGGCTCATGCCTGACATCCCAGCACTCTGGGAGGCTGAGGCAGGTGGGTCACTTGAGACCAGGAGTTCAAGACCAGCCTGGCCAACATGGTGAAACCCTGTCTCTACTAAAAAATAAAAAAAATAGCCAGGTGTGGTGGCGCGTGCCTGTAATCCCAGCTACTTAGGAGACTGAGGCATGAGAATTGCTTAAACCCAAGAAGCAGAGGTTGCAGTGAGCCAAGATCGTAGCACTGCACTTCAACCTGGGCAACAGAGTGAGACTCTTAAAAAAAAAATAAAGAGAGAGAGAGAGGGGGGGACTAAGGGGTTGGAAGTCATTTTGAAGACAATAATTAAAGGACTTTAAATAATAAAAAAAAAAATCCAGCTAGTAGAAGGTATTGGGCATGTCTTTTTTAAAGAAGAAGTCATAAATGAACAAATTTAATTCAATCCTAAATTTAAAAGGGGGAAAAAAGAAGACATTAATGAGAGTTCTGGGGCCAGGTGTGGTGGCTCAGCCTTGTAATCCCAGCACTCTGGGGGAGTCAAGGTGGGAGGATCACTGTTAATTCGGAATTTGAGACCAACCTGGGCAACATAGTGAGAACCCGTCTCTAAACAAACTTTAAAAATTAGCCATCTGTGGTGGTGCATTCCTGTAGTCCCAGCTACTTGGGAGGCTGAGGCAGGTGGGTTACTTGAGCCTAGGAGGTTGAGGCTATAGTGAGCTATGATTATACCATTGCACTCCAGCCTGGGCAACAGAGTGAGATCCTATTTTTAAAAAATAATAAGCAAATTAATTAATTAATTAGAGTTCTGTTTACAAAAAAGAAATAACTCTTTTCTTGGCAATTTTAAATTATACTATAGGATCATAAAAGTATGAATTTTCAAGTCTGAACTTAATTCCTTCATACATCTCATAAACTAAACATCTTAGTACATTTTCAAAAACAAATATACCTTTGAGATTCCCCTTATAATAATCTTGATTTTATTTTGATGCTAGCCCCTGATGTGCTGTAACAACCAAATAAAGAGATCACAAAGCATTATCACTTTTACTGCTGTCACCATAGCAATGAGACACAGAGGTTCAATCTTCATAGCATGGCCTTCGAAGCCACAGCAGATACCGAAAAGCTGCCATATAAATACATACCAGTTCTCAGAAATAAAAAGATCTATAAGCAAACCAGAAATCTGAGGACTTTTTCAGAAGCCCCAAGCAGAAGGGGTGTGATCTGAAGAGGGAAGGAGTGTCACAGGAGGCATGTGGTACAGCCAGGGTAAGCCACCTCTACTCAGCTAAAGTTCAGGCAGCGCACTGGGCTGCAGGTAGCACCTGGAGTGTCCTTAGGATGCAGGCTGTAAGCGAGGGTGCTGAGTGGATGAAACCACGCGGGGAGAAGGTGCCTAGGAGAGTGAACAGAGAGAAAAGTTAAAGGTCGAGGCTGTGAGGGGTGGGCAGAGGGAGAGGATTCCATTTAACGATGAGTCATTTCTTTATGGACTCTATCTAACCCTAACCTTTATCACCTCTGTTGTTTCCTCCAGAAGGTTTGCTGCAAGGCACTATTGGTTAGGGAAGTGAGAGTGGAGGTGATAAACAGGGACTGGAGAAGTATTTAGTTTCAAGTGTATTCTTGGGGTTCCTGCCAACTTTGCCCCTTTTCCCTGTCCCTCCATCAGTGTCTTTTCTCCAGGCTGAGCCATATCCAGACACCACCATACTCTGGGGCCTCCATTTCAGAATGTTGAGCCAATTCCTCTCCCTTCTCAATAGGTTAGGGCCTTCAAAGCCCTAAGGGCAGAGGGTTGGAACCTAGCTCTTACTGGGACAGGTGCAGGGAGAGAGATTTGGAGCCACAGCTGCCGTGACTTTACTGATGCTGGTTCTGCCAACCTCAACCTGAGGGAGCTCAAGTCTGAACCTCTAAGAAAGGAAAGGGGGATACCCCCGGCTGAAATTGGTGGATTGAGCACTGGCATTAGTGTGCTTTTACTCCATCCCACTAAAATGACAGAAAAAGGGACAAGAAAAGGTATAAACCCACACAATAGTGAGACTAGAAAAGGGAGTTATGCAACATAATTGTTCAGCCTGGAACCATGACAGAAGAGTGTAACTGACTCAGTAGACCAAAGAAAGCTGAATCATAATTGGGCAGGTGAAAAGCCATGGAGCAAGTTCATTTATATTGCAGAACCTCCAAAAAGCTCAGGAATAGGCAGTATCCCTTTCTTCTGGAAGTGGGCGAGAAGATGGTGCATCCAAAAAAATAAAATCATCAGTCAAAAGTCTGTTTTATTATCCAACTGATTTGCAAACATATGCCCTCACAAAAACCTGCATGCAAATGTTTACAGCTGCTTTATTCCTAATCACTCCAAACTAGAAGCATCCAAGATGTCCTTGAATAGGTAAATGGGTAAACTGTGGCATACTCATACAATCAAATATTATTCATTGTCAAAAATAAATGAGCTATCAAGTTTGAAAACGCATGAGTGAATCTTAAATGTGTATTGCTAAGTGAAAGAACCAATTTTGAAAAGATTGTACACTATTTGATTCCAAATATAGGATATTCTAGAAAAGATGAAACTATAGAGAAAGTAAAAAGATCAGTGATTGTCAGTGAGTGGGGAAGGACTGAGTAAAGTACAGGGTATTTTTAAGGCTGTGAAACTATTTTGTACAATACTGTAATGGTTCAATTGTCAAAATCTATAGAACTTTACAGCACAAAGAATGAACCTTAATGTATGCAAAATTAAAAAAAATATTATTTAGGAAGTCAGCAGATCCCAGAGTGGAATGAAGAATGTGACAAAACAATTTAACTGTGTTACAAATGCAGGAACCAAGCTGACTGAGGGTGATGAGGGGAAAAGGTGCTGACCCAAGTAACTTTGGAAATGAGTGGAATCTGTACACTGAAGGAAAATACTGAACATAATTACTGTGCTGTAGTTATAATCTAGTTATTTCCCACGGAGCACAGAGTAACAATTTTGATACTGCTCTACATGTATACCAGAACTTAACAATTAGGTAAGTGGCTGCAGCCTGGTTTCTCACTGTTGGAGTGGAAAGTTACAGATCTGTAAGGAGAAGAGGTTAGAATGATCCATTTATTAATAGTCTAGAGTGGGAGTGAACCATATGAACTCATGCTTAGCTTAATACAGATACCATATCAATGGTTATATATAGAAACATTTATGGTTTTATGTTTTGTGTTTCAAGGGTTACTATGCACACATATATTTCTTGCTCTATTCAATGGGCAAGCCTAGAAGCAATGACATCTCAATATCAATGAGCACCTCTATCACCCAGATCTTGGTTTCTAATATCATTTTCCAATAAAAGGAATCAAAGGTCCTTGAGAAATGGTCAATTGTAGAACTGGGACCAGAAATATACAAGATAAGCCTGGAGCATCTTGTAGTATCAGAAAGTAAATAAGTGCTCAAACAACAACAACATACACACACACACACACACACACACACACACACACACAGTTTACCCACAATAATGGGTATGTGTCAAACTGCCATACTGAAAGAACTCCTAATAGCCAAAGCTGGAACAATTTGAGCAACTAAATAAAGTAGTATTGGATTATAACCCAAAGTACAAAATAAATATCTGTGAGTTCATACTGATATAAATAATGATTTAACAAATAAACAGAGGATAATAGTCAAATCTTCTGTTCAGAAAATCCCAAATAATTTGTGGAGATATTCTTCCCTCAAGGATGTAGAACACAGCTCCCCAGTCCTTAAATGTGAGCTGTGCATAGTGACTTCCTTGTGATGAATACAGTGTGGAAAGCAGTGGACTGGGGGGTAGAAAGAATGACTTTACAATGGATAAACATGACAAACATGATCTCGGCCAGGTAAGCAAAGTTACACATCAGTGATAAGTCATGTTGATAGTGTGTAAGCTTGATATAATGCATCTCTATGGTCTTTCTCTCAAGAACACACAAGCCTGGTCTAACCACAAGAAAACATCAGACAAATCCCAACTGAAGGACATTCTACAAAATACCTAACCAACACTCCTTAAAATAGTCAAAGTCATCAAAAGCAAGGAAAGTGTGGGAAACCGTCACAGACAAGAGGAGGCTAAGGAGACATGACTACTAAATAAAAAGTTTATTTTCAAAAAATCCATCGAAACAACAAATGCTAAATAATGCTAGCTAAAACCCAGAATGTCCTGAACAATCTACTCCACTAAAACATATAGAAGTATTTTCTGGGCCAGGTGCAGTGGCTTATGCCTGTAATCCCAGCACTTTGGGAGGCCGAGGCAGGTGGATCACGAGGTCAGGAGTTCAAGACCAGCCTGGCCAACATGGTGAAAACCCGTCTTTACTAAAAATACAAAAATTAGCTGAACATGGTGGCGAGTGCCTGTAGTCCCAGCTACTTGGGAGGCTGAGACAGGAGAATTGCTTGAACCCAGGAGGCAGAGGTTGCAGTGAGCCAAGATTGTGCCACTGCACTGCAGCCTGGGCAACAGAGCAAGACTCCATCTCAAAAAAAAAACAAACAAAATTCTGATAGGAGTGTTGTGCTCAAATTTATTCTTTATAAGTACAGATTGAGGGTAGTAAAGCTCGATCTCTGGATGAATAGATGACCAGAAAGAATAAATTTTAGTAAAACCTATCTTAGGATAACATAAAATAATTCCATTATATTTTGAAAGTAGATTATTAAAATTAGTGTAAAATACATATGTTTATAGTATCCCTATTTCTAATTTTAAAACTTAAGTCCACAAATAAACTGAAAAGACATTAGATATCATTCTTGTAGAATACTAAAACACCGTGGGAAGGTGAAAATTCCCCCTTGAAATAAACTTAATATATTATGTCCCCAAAAGTCTAAAAAGTCTAAGAAGCAGTTGAGCTCCAGATCTATTCACCTCACCACACAGATGAGGAATAATCTGCACTCCACCTCAGCCAAATCCTGAAGGCTCCTTATCTAGAAAGGATAACATTGGAGTGCACAGACAGAAAGACACCAAGCAATGACGGGTGTGGAATATTAAAAATAGGTATTAAGGAGAAGTTTATGGCCAGGCGAGGTGACTCATGTCTGTAATCCCAGTACTTTGGGAGGCTGAGGCGGGCGGATCACCTAAGGTCAGGAGTTTAAGGCCAGTCTGGCCAACATGATGAAACCCCATCTCTACTAAAAATACAAAAAGTTAGCCAGGCGTGGTGGCAGGTGCCTGCAATCCCAGCTACCCTGGAGGCTAAGGCACGAGAATCTCTTGAACCCGGGAGACGGAGATTGCAGTGAACCAAGATCGTGCCACTGAACTCCAGCCTTGGCAACAAAAGCTAAACTCCATCTCGAAAAAATAAATAAAATAAGTTTACTTACTACTACAGCCATTATGGGAAACAGTTATGGAGGTTCCTCAAAAAATTACAAGTAGAGCTACCATGGGATCCAGCAATCTCATTTCCCGGGATATATCCAAAAGAAATGAAATCATATATCAAAGAGATTTCTGAACTCCCATGTTCACTGCAGCACAATTTACAATAGCAAAGATATGGAAGCAACCTAAGCATCCATCAACAGATGAGTGGATTAAAAAATGTGGTACATATACACAATGGAGTACTATTCAACCATGAAAAAGAAGGAAATCCCGCTATTTGCAACAACGTGAATGGACCTGGAGGGCATTGCGTTAAGTGATGTAAGCCCAGCACAGACAGACAAATACCGCATAATCTCACTTGCATGTGGAATCTAAAAGAGTAGAAATCATAAAAGCAGGGTAGGATGATGGTTACCAGGGCCTGGGGGTTGGCAGGATTAAGTTATTGGTCATAGAATACAAAATTTGAGTTAGGAAGAGTATGTTCAAGAGATCTATTGTATAACATGATGACTGTGGTTAATAACAATGTGTTGTATACTTGAAAATTTTTAAGTTAGTAGATTTCAAATGTTCTCACCACAAAAAAATTATAAATATGGGAGGTAATACCTCTGTTAATTAGCTTGTTTTAGCCATTTCACAATGTATACATAATCAAAACATCATGTCGTATGCCATAAATATATACAGTTTGTCAATTAAAAGTAATAAAATTTTAAAATAATGGGGGCAGGTACAGTGGCTCATGCCTGACCAGTATTTGAGGAGACTAAGGTGGAAGGATTGCTTGAGGCCAGGAGTTTTTGACCATCCTAGACAGCCTAATGAGACCCTGTCTCTACAGGAAAAAAATAAATAAATAAATTAGCTGAGCATGGCAGCATGCACCTGTAGTCTCAGCTACTCAGAAGGCTGATACAGGAGGATTGCTTGTGTCCAGGAGTTTGGAGGCTGAAGTGAGCTGTGATCACACTACTGCACTCCAGCTTAGTCAAAAGAGCAAGACCTGGTCTCTAAAAAAAAATTTTTAATAAAAATAAATAGATGTTTACTTACTAGATGTTGAGACCTCCAGTCTTGTTTCCCCACTCAAATCCCAAACTATGAGCAGCCAGGCTTACAAGGTCCAGGCAAGGACTGTACAGGCAGCCTCCCTAACAAAATGCTCAGCCTGATTACTCTAAAGAGGAGCCCTCAGTCAACAAGCACCCCCAACCCCAAAACACATGTGTGCACGCGTGCACACACACAATCCAGTAAGATTTTTTGGTGTCTTCTTCAGATAAGAAGACAGTCAAGAATCACCTGTCTTTTGAGGAAAGCTCCTGTTAAGAAACAAAAGCAACTTCGAAGAAATAGAGGCTGTTCAGGGAGAAGAAAACGTCATGAAAAACTGTCATTAATATCCTCAGGGAGACGAGAGGAATTGTTGCATACCTGAAACAAAAGAAATGTAAAATGAATATTTAGCAAACAAAATAGACTTAGAAATTAAACATACAATAAGAATAAAAACTCACTAGATTAAGAGAATAAAAAGACATACCAAAGACTGGGAGAAAATATTTGCAAACATATATCCTATAAAGAACTTATATTCAAAATATTCAAAAGAACTCTTACAACTCAATAATAAGAAAACAAATAACCTGAATTAAAAATGGGTAAAATACCTGAAGAGTCACCTCTTCAAAGAATATACACAGATGGGAAATAAGCAAGTGAAAAGATACTCAGCATCATATGTCGTTAGGAAATTTCAAATTAAAATAGCAATGAGATATCACTTCCCACCTATTAGAATGGCTAAAATCCAAACACCACAACCTGAAATGCTGGTGAGGACTGAGGCAACAGGAACTCTCATTCATTGCCGGTGGGAAAGGAGAATGGCATAGCCATTTTGGAGAACAGTCTGGAAGCTTCTTACAAAGCTAAACATATGCTTATCGTATGATCCAGCTCCTTGATATTTACCCAAATGAGTTGAAAACTGATGTCCACAAAAAAACCTTTATACAAATGTTTATAGCAACTTTATTTATAATTCCAAAAACTGGAAGTAACTGAGATGTCCTTCAATAGGCGAATCGATAAACAATGTGTGGTATATCCATATAATGGAATATTATTCAGTGATAAAAAGAAATGATTATCAAGCCATGGAAAAAACATGAAGGAACCATAAATATATATTACTAAGTGAAAGAGGCCAATGTGAACAGGCTACATACAATATCATTCCAAAATATGACATTCTGGAAAATACAAAACTATCGAGAAGCTAATAATTACAACTGCCTGCAGTTTGGGGGTCAGAGGAAGGAAGGGATGAGTAGGAAGAACACATTTTTTTCAGGGGGGTGAAAATATAATAATATTATATTATATTAAAATATAATAATATGAAGTATGTAATGGTTGATACATGACATATATCTGTCACAACCCATTGAATGCACAATACAAAGAGTGAGCCCTTATGTAAACTAGAGGCTCTAATTAATTATAATATAGCAATACTGGCTCATCAGGTGTGACAAACATACCACACTAACGCAAGATGTTAACTGGGGAAGTTGTCTGTAGAGGAAGAGGCGCTGTGTGGGAGCTGTAGATTTTCTGTTCAATTTGTCTGGAAATTTGAAATTGCTCTGGAAATAAGACCTGTTGGCCAGGCGTGGTGGCTCATGCCTGTAATCCCAGCACTTTGGGAGGCTGAGGCAGGTAGATCAGGAAGTCAAGAGATCAAGACCATCCCGGCCAACGTGGTGAAGCCCCATCTCTACTAAAAATACAAAAATTAACCGGACTTGGTGGCACGTGCCTGTAGTCCCAGCTACTCGGGAGACTGAGGTGGGAGAATAGCTTCAACCCGGGACGTGGAGGTTTCAGTGAGCCAGGATTGTGCTACTGCACTCCAGCCTGGGTGACAGAGCAGGACTCCATCTCAAAAAAAAAAAAAAAAAAAAAAAAAAAAAATCTGTTAAATTTTTCAAACAAGAATGTGTAATTTTAAGAAAGAAAAAGATTCATTAGAAAGGGAAATGAAATTGAGAAACTGTCAGAAAGTAGAGAAAAAAATACAGACATTGAAATCAAGAAAGAAAAAATAAGAAAATCAAAGGACAAGCTCAAGGTCCAGCATCTGACCAATAGAAGCACCAGAAACAGAGCAGAGAGAATGCTGGGGAGGAAAATCATCAAAAAATGACTCAGGAAATGTTCCTAGAACTGAAAGACATCCATTCCCAGATCAAAAAGACTCAGCAAGTGTCCTGCACAATGGATGAAAATAGATCCCCAACAAGAAGACAAGATGATGAAATGTTGGAACACTTGGAGGAAGGAGAAGATGCTTAAAGATGACAGAGACACAAACAAGTTACATACAAACAATCAGCCATTGCGGAGGGCATTAGACTTTGCCAGGCACACAGTAGCTAGAAGGCAGTGTAGGAATGCCTTCAAAATTTTGAGGGCAGAGTATTTTCAAACTTGAATTCTATGTCCAGCAAAATTATCAATCAAGTGTGAGGGTAGAATAAGAATATTTTTAGGTATTTGCCTCAACAGTCCCCCCCACCCCGCCTTGCAAGAGCTACTAGAAGAAGTGCCCAACCCAAAATGAGGGTATAAACCAAGGAAGAGAAAGACTTGGCATCCAGAAAACAGATGTAACACAAGAGAGACAAAGAACAAAGACAAAGAAGATCCCTGTGGCCAACTGTGCAGTGAGTCCAAAGACAGGCAGCCAAAGAGGGGTCAGAGGGGCCCAGAAGGAATTTTTCTAAAAAGACAGAAATGCTAGATTCTCAATTAGGGCTCAACACACTGACAGGAGATTTACACAGCTGAATTAGTGTGTTGGCAGATAAAATGAAGTCTACAGAACATTAAAAAAATAGAACAAAATGATAATGATTAATTCCAGAGGAGAAAATACTGTTTGGAAGAGAAAAAGTAACTGTGATATAATTTATGTCTCAGCTGTGGATAGTGTTTACACTGTAATAACTGTGAATCCTGAAAATGGCTCTAACCAAAATTACAGTAAAATCAGAATGGGAAGATGGGGGGCAGCACAGGGGGAGAGAGAGAGAGAGAGAGAGAGAGAGAGAGAGAGAGAGAGAGAGAGAGATGGGATGGCAATGAGGGTGGGAGAGGTGTATGTCAAAGAGACCAGACCCTTAGTTTTCATAGTAGAAAGTCCATTGGTAAGTCTTGAAACGGAAAATACAAAAAGTATCAACACAGACAAGTTATTTCGAAATATGAAAGTAAATACCAAAATAATTACTGTAAAGAGAGTTGAGAGTGATTGCCTCTGGGGAAAAAGAAACAGTGGGAACAGGGTAGGAAACTGGTTCTTGTCGTAACAAAAGAATAATTTGTCTTTTAAACTACATCCTTAGATAATTATGATAAAAGTAAAAGCAAAAATAGAGAAAAAGAACAAGAGAAGAAAGAAGGCTCACTCGTAGACTGTGCACCCACGCTCAGGTAGCACTATTCCCAATACCTTCTCAAGCTTTGGCTCATTTAATCCCCATGTGGCACAGTTCCTATTATCCAGGTGAGAAAAAAGAGGCCTAGAGACTCTGAAAACCTGCATGGAGCACACATCTAGCAAGAGATTTGCTCAATTCATCCATCTCCCGGCTCCCCCAACTTTGGGCAACTCTTACCAACACATTATTTTTCTTCTGAGTTAGTTCCTGTAAGGAGGAAAGGTCTGGTCTTTTCCCAAAGCCTTCCTGGAGCTCCTGCTGACTTGGGGACATAACTCTGTCAGTGACTTAATTCATTCCAGATGGAAGGCTCCACTTGGCTCTTAAAACATGCCTTTGGGAGTGCTGAGATTTGCAGATAAGCCTTGGGATGAGGGAGGAAGAAAAGGAAGCCAGAGGGTGGCAGAATACGAAGGCTGGGGGTGGGAGAGTCATTTAGGGATGAGTTTGAACCTGATGGAACAGCCTCCTCCACAGCTGTCAGGCCTGCAGCCAGGGTTTGGGGCCTCAGGCCACCAGCCCAGAATCTTAGGGTCAGAGACACATGCACTCCACCTATTCACAAATTCCCCAGACACCTCTGAATGCCCAGTGGCAGACACTGCAGTGGGAGTTGCAATGCAGGGTTGAATAAAATACAAACTGCTGCCTTGAGAGGTTCACAGTCTAGCAAATGAGACAGCGAAATGGACAAGTGGATAGCCAAATATTTATGATCCTGCGAGATCAAAAATATCTGGGACAGAGTACAGAGGGAGGACAAAAGAGAGTCACAGTCATGGAGGAATGGACAGTGGACTGGGCCATGAAAAATCAACGGGCAAATTCCAGGGAACAAAGTTGGGAGGGATACACCAGGCAGAGAAAAGGGCAGGGGCAAAGACATGGTGGCCTGCTGGATGGCAAATCATGGAGGCTGGGTGAGAAGGAGCTCTTGGGGTTCCTTGAAGCAGCCCTACGCAGCTCAGGAGAGCTGGTATGAGCAGGTAGGGTGTCCACTCCTGGTCCCTCCTCTTCGGAGTGTTGTGACCTCGACGAAGGCACTTCACTTTTCTGAGCATCAGCTTTTTAAATCTATGTATGGAGAAGTTGGTTTTTAAATTAAAATCAACATGAAAATAATATATCACCTTGTATTGGGAGGGGTTGTTTTTGTTTTTGTTTCTTTAGACACAGGCAGGGTCTTGCTCTGTCACCCAGGATGGTGTGCAGTAGTGCAAACATAGCTCACTACAGCTCACTCTCCTGGGCAGTTCTCCTACCTCAGCCTCCAGAGTAGCTGGGACTACAGACATGCACCACCACACCCAGCCTATATTTTTTTTTAAACCAAGAAGGTTGCATATGTGTTTGTGATGAAGAACAAGCTTTTTGGTCCAACCCTCTCTACCCCTGATTCACTTCCTCAAGGCAATGTCTTTTAGCCATTTCTATTTTTATTTATTTAAATAGTTAGCCTCTGTAACTCTACATTAAATGCTTATGGATCTGTTTCTTAATTTACCAATGTTAGATAATGAAAAGTAATCATTTAGTTCACATAAACTCCTTTTTCTCTTCTTCTTTATTTGATTCATCCATCTGTCTATCTATCTATCTATCTATCTATCTATCTATCTATCTACCTACCTACCTACCTAACTACCTACCTACCTATCTTCTAATCTATTTTCTACTGGCTATATTTGAACATTTAAACAATTACTTATATTTCTATTTCTTTTTTAAAATTAATTCTATTCGCTATCTTGACAACCCTGTATGATGATAGGACTATTAACTCCTCCCTTTTCTCACATTTTTCCCCCCATTGATGGAACATTCCATTGGCTACACATTTATTTTTCTACTGTCAAGATTGTTGGCAAGGCACAGTGGCTCCTGTAATATAGAAAATAATGGCAACAATATCTCCCTTTCATTTAAAATGCCAGGTCTTCATATTAAATGAAATGTATATGAAAGCCTAGAACTGACTCCCTGCCTTGGTATGGCAATCACAATACAGTCTCCAGCTCGGACCTACACTTGGAGTAGGTGCACAAGTCTGTTTGCTTCCCAGACCCTGGCTCAAGGACATGAACTGCTTTGTAGTGAGGTTTTTATCTGTTTACACAACATAGAAAAGTTGAGGACAATATAGTGAATGTTCCATAACATTAAATTGATTAATTTAGGGGATTTTTATTTATTCTACCAGTCTGTTCCTTTTACTTATTTTGGTATTAAAATAAAAATGTTATTAACATTTATATTGAGGGGCCAGCATGTTAGCTCATGCCTGTAACCCCAACACTTTGGAAGGCTGAAGCAGGAGGATCACTTGAGTCCAGGAGTTTGAGACCAGCTTGAGCAATGCAGTGAGGCTCTGTCTCTACAAAAAATAAAAAATTAGCTAGGCATGGTGGTGAAAGCCTGGAGTCCCACTTACTTGGGAGGCTGAGGTGGGAGGATTGCCTGAGCCCGGGAGGTGGAGGATGCAGTGAGCAACGATTGTACCACTGCACTCCAACCTGGGCAACAGTGAGATCCCGTCTCCAAAAATTTTTTTGGATTAACATTATTTCACAAAATTATGGATGATTCTTATTCAAAGGCTCCAAAACTGAAGTGCAGAACCGATAATATTTTAATGTACTCCTTGGCCAAATAAAAAGTTAGAACTCTTGTTTGGCCTTCCATGTGGGCAGGGGATGCAGTTTGCTTACAGGTCCTTGAAATGCAAATGTTTAGGAACCACTGAACTAAATGGACGGAGAATGGAAATCCAGGTGGTTCTTGACTTTAGCTGCAATGACTTTTTTTTTGAGACAGGGTCTCACTCTGTTGCCCAGGCTGATGTGCAGTGGCGCAATTGTAGTTCATGCAGGCTCAAACTTTTAGGCTCAAGTGATTCTCCAGACTCAGCCTCCTAAAGTACTGGGATTACAGATGTGAATCCCTACGCCTGGCCTGCAATGACTTTTTGTCCCCTCTGAACTTGCGCTCTGGAGATCAGCCTAGGGCGGTACTGAGTGAGTGAGTGGTCTGCATTAGCGAGTGTTGATGAATGAGATGGGGACCTGGGAAGGTACTAGGGCTGACTGCTGGGGCTCAGCCTATGGAATGGGCTGGACTTGTGGGGGACTGGAATGAGTCTTGTCTTTTCCTCCCTTGGAGATGTTGTCCAGGAGAGCCTGTGGCTTTGCTTCTCTTTGAGAACAAAAGAAGGAAAGGGGTTTTGTTATACTAAGATGGCTGGAACTGGAGCATCCAGTGAGTGTCTAAAAATGACATAGAAGGGAAGGTTATTTGAGGCTGGAACCCCAAGAAGCCTCAGGCCAGGTGTGCTACAGAGATCTGGGAAGCCTTCCTGCGGGAGGGAGGGGATGGAATAGAAGTGGTGAAGTGCATGGTGTTTGGGAGGACTGTAGAGGGAACCATCAGGTTAGGCCTGAGGTGGTTAGGGTAGCCTTTTGTGTATAGTGTGATGTAAGCAGGTGTTAAACAGTGGGAAAGGGGGTTCCCTGTCAAATAATTTGGGGGAAATGCTACGTTTAACAAAGTCATACAGGTTTCTTTACCACAGGGTTTGTACATGGTAGTGTGACCAGTGACTCTCCAGGAATCAAATATATGTTTCCCAAAATTACAGACCCTTTCCCTGGAAACTGCCATGGACAGTAGGAGAGAAAAGGGTGGAGGGGTTTGAGGGACTGAGATCATGGCGAGTCTTGATCCAGAAGCCTCAGTTCATCCTGTGTGTGAGAGAGAAACACGGACAGAGAATTAAACATGCAGAGTCCTGGGGCCCATCCCTAACAGGAGGCCTGAAGCCCGGCCCAGGAATCTATGTGCTTAACAAACTGATTCCCATGCCACTTTGAGAAATGACGAATGCAGATGAGACAACACCAATGAACACAAGGCCTGGAAGCCACAGCTTTGGACGGCACTCAAGGAGTTGAGCCTCCATGGGTGTGGAGGGCTGAGAGCTAAGAGCCTAGATTCCCCTGCCCCGCTCAGGGATTTGGGTGGGGAGAGCTGAGCCGCCCATGGTCTGGCTGTGCAGGTGACCACAGCAAAGCCACTTGCTTTCCCCCTGGTGTCTGAAGTGAGGTACTGCAGATCAGGGCTTACAGACCTCCCAGAGCCGGTTGGCCAGCAGCTGCCCTCAGAGATGTAAGAGGACAAGGCCCAGCTCACCTCCACCTCTTCCAGAAAGCCTCTCTTCCCCTGGCTCCTCTGTGCTCCTTCAACACCCGTTTCTGAAACCCACCACCTCACCTTGCCACACCTCCTCCTGATGTTTCTAAAACGGTTATTTTAGAGCTTATGGGAAGGATAGGGGCGCTGATAGCTTTATCTCTGAAAGTGGGGAGCCCAGGGACACTGTCTATAGCTGAAAATAGAAGCATCTTACTTAGACTCACAAAGATAACAACCAAGGAGCAAATGCCAGAGATCTAACTGGATGGGGGGAAGGGGGAGAGGAGATCCCCCATCTGATACGGCCAAATAGCTGTAAGACAGATACATCAAAAAAGCAGAAAGACATCATACTGTATGGCTCCATTTATACGACATTGTGGAGAAGGCAAAATCATAGAGATAGAAATCAGACCCATGGCTGTCAGGGAAGATTTGGGGATGCGCTGAAGAAGGAAATGGCTTTGCAGTCTGGCTGGGAGACAGGATGGGGAGGAAGCTGACTGGGGAGCAGGGTGGGTTAGGGAAAGTAACCTACCCCAGCAGACTATGCGACACTAGTGGGAAAAGATCAGCCTGCTTGGCCCAGTGCACAGAGCTTTCCCAACCCTGTCCTGGCTGCTGACTAATGTCTTAGGGATGTGAGAGGCCGGAGGAGGGATGTGGCCAAGGATTCCAGGAGGGGTGGTCACAGGATCTTGGGTAGGAATGAGAACAACAGCAAGAGCAACTGACTTGATCAGAGCTTCCCGAACGCCAGACATGGTGTGCTATGGGCTTATTTAATCCTCACAACAATTCTATGGACTTCTTATTACCCCTACATGACAGAGGAGGAGACTGGAGTCCAGCGATATCAGGTAATCTGCACAAAGTAACACAACCATAAGAGACAGAGGGAGTTGGACACAGGCACCTCTGACTTCAGCACCCTTGCCTTTAATGGCCACTGCTCTGTATGGCCACATAGGCCATGAAGCCAGTGATGGTGGAGAATCTTCTACAACATTCCTGCAATGCAATGCATCTATCCCACCATGGCTTACACACTTCTGTTGATAGGTACTCACTATTTTCGTGGGAAGGCCATGCTTAAATGGACTCAAAGTCAACTTCCTTATACATTCATCCACAGCCCCAGTTACCCCTTTAATCCTTGAGGTAGTCATGAGTGCTGCCAGTCAATCATTCCCATCTGCACATGGGCTGCAGGTGTGATTGCACTTCCTGGCCCCATGAAGTTACGTGTTGCCATGGGACTTCCTTTGGCCAGTGAATTGTGAGCAGAAGTCTAAACAGCCAGTGTGTGGTTTACCTCTTTCCTATGCCATTGCAGTAGTGTCTAGGGGAGCTCATGCCTGCATGAAGCCTGACTTGCCTTGAATCCCTGAGCAACTAGGATGAGGAGAGCTCCATGCTGACCTGTATTGAACATGTAATGTGAGCAAGAAATAAACCTTGGCTGTGTGAGCCACTGAGATTTGGGGATTGTTTATTATCACAGCAAAACCTAACCTATCCTGGCTGAATCTGGTCCCAGAGAACAAGTATCCACTCAGGGTCAATAACAGTCCAGCCTCTCCTAAGTCTTCTCTAACCTGGATAGCCCCCAGTTTCTCCAGCGGAGTCTTCAGTTTGCTGACCTCTCACCTGATCTCTTCTTCCAGACACACTGCAGTGTGGAAAGGGAACACCATTACCCAGGAGCAATTTGTAAAAGCTGCTGTCCCTTTCCCCTTCTCAGTATTTTTTCTACCTCAGTGATGCAGCCAATGGTTGCACTGAGCCTTCAGCAGGCAAACAGGGCTAACCCCATCCCTGGGTTCCGTTCTGGGCCTGCTTGGTTCTAATTCTTTGGACTCTGGATAAAATGAGGTTTCAATATGCAGAGGTAGATTGACCTGGTTCTGGGTTTCTTTCTGTCTTGACTACTACCAACTTACTGGGTCACTATGGGCAAGTTACTTAACCTCTCTGAGCCTGTCTTCTCAAATGAAGGCTAGAAGTAATAAGACCAATTTTGAGATGGCTGTAAGTATCAGGGACAGCACCCAGCACCTCCCTGGTGCCTGGTGGGCCTGTACAGATATTATTGCCCTGGATTTTTCCCTCTTTCAGGCTCACAAGATGGAGAAAGGGGAAGGCATTTCTGGAATGAGGCCCCAGTTGGCTCCTGCACCATTGCTCTGTCCCAATCCCTGCGTCTTAGGCCAGCCAGAGGCCCTTCTAACCCCCCTTCCAGGTCACAGCTGTCTGTTCCCCCTTCGCCTGTCACAGGGGCTGCCTCATGGGGCTGGGAGAGAGGGAAGTGGACTCCAGGCTGCAGATGTCCAGGGCTCAGAGAAGTCTGCAGAGCTAATCCTGGGGCTGCTGGCAAGGCCAGGCCAGGGCCTCAGAAGTGGCTTTCAAGAGGTCCTCTCCTGCCTGCCGGCAGCGTGTGGCTCAGCTCAAATTTCCGAGGCCCCCAACTCAGGAACAGCTGCGTGGCTTCCCCTCTCCCCCCGCTGTTCTCTTCTTTCTTCCCCAGACATGAGTCAAAGAGAGCCAGGCAGGGCTAGCCAGGGGTCTGGACAGAATCCAGAAGGCTCCAGCCACTCAACCCAGGTCTCTCTGAAGCCTCGGGAGCTCAGACACCTGGGGTTTCTTGGGCCTTTCAACTCCAGACATATTCCTGCTGCTCTTCATTTGGCCAGAAACCTCTGACCCAGCTTTGATGTTTGCCTTTTTGTCCACCCCTTGGTTCTCTGACTGGGCAGGCTTCCTGGGACACCTTCTACCCAGTGTGGTGGGGCAGGACCTGCCTTGCGGTGGGGCCTCCTGGTTTGGTCGTACCCCCACCCACAAGCCTTCCCAGCCTCCTCCTTCGCCCAGGTCCCTAAACGTCCCTTCCAACTGCCTCCCAGAGCAATGACCTCTGACTCTCCTTTCTGCGTCCCTATCAACATCCCCACACCCACCCCAGGGAGAGGAGAGAGAGAGTGCGTGTGTGTGTGTGTGTACTCACTAGCATTTCCTGAACGCTTGTTACATGAAAAGCTTGTTTGGTTTTATCCTTAACTATCCTGCTGTTTTTTGTTTTGTTTTGTTTTTTGACAAATAAGGAAATGAGAGCCAGAGAGGGTGGGAAATTTGACTAGTTCACAGAAAGAGGAAATGGTAAAGCCAGGATTTAAACCCAGTTGTGATGATTCTGAGCCCATGCTCTTTCTTCACCCCACCACGTGGCCTGGAAAAGACCTGCCACACACCTGCGCAGGAGCATGCAGGGAGTGAGTGATTCATCCCCCGCCCCAGATACAAGCGGCCCGTGACCGGGGACTCAGGCCACCTCAGCAGAACACGCTTGGCCCAGAGTGACAGTGAGGAGAGAATGATTTGGCTGGTGCAGGAGACCCCCACACTAGTTCCTCTTGGTGATGGAAGGTTCCCAGGGTGGGGCACGAATCTGCTCCCACTGGGCCTCCAGTCTCCCTCACAGGAAAAGTTCCTTTAGGTGCTGGGAGTGACCTCAGGGGAACAGATAGATGGTGCTGCATGATCATACCTGATCCTGAAACAGAAGCCAGCTACTTCTTCTGGTGTCCACCAAAGAAACAATGATCTGAGCCAAGCTGGGGGAAAAATCTGCCCCTGTGGGTTTACTGAGGGACTGCGTGGGGAATTCTACTAGGTGTCTCCTAAGATACTTTTTGTTTTTTTGAGACAAGGTCTGTCTCTGTCACCCAGGCTGGAATGCAGTGGTGTGATCTCAGGTCACTGCAACCTCAAACTACTGGGCTCAAGCAATCCACCCATTTCAGCCTCCTGAGTAGCTGGGACTACAGGTGGGTATGACCACGGCTGGATAATTTTTGTATTTTTTGTGGAGTTGGGGTTTCAACATGTTGCCCAGGATGGTCTTGAACTCCTGAGCTCAAGCATCCTGCCCACCTCAGCCTCCCACAGTGCTAAGATGACAGGCCTAAGCAGCCAGCCCGAAGATACTTTCAAGGGGAAGTCTGACTCTACACAGTCCCAACCTTGGGGTGATAAACTAACCCCAAACATAGAGTAGTAGGTGACTCCTTACTCCCAGAAAGTCCTTCTCTAATGGTGAGATTCCAGGACTGAGGAGAAGTCTAGGGAGAGAAACTGGGGACATGGGGTCTTCTGGGAGCTCAGTCTCACACTACCATGTCCCAGGCTCCTTGTTGCCTCTTACTAATCTAGGTTTCCAGAGTGGTGCAGTGAAGGAGCGTGTGACGGGGAATGAGACCCAGGCCCCAGCCGCACTCTGCAATGAGATCATTGGCAAGTCCCTTAAACCCGCTCCAGGTCTCAGTTTCCTCATCTGTCAGCTGAGACTACTGGACAAATGACCAGAAGAAATGCTAGAGCCCTGGAGGACTCTGTCTGGGTTGGAGACAGCTCAAGACCCTGCCCAGGAAGCAGAATGGCCTCTAGCACTGGCTACATCTGACCTGAGGCCGCTGCTTGTGGTTTGGGACTGGTCACCAAATCTGCTTCCGGGTCGGTGTCATCACCTCATTTTACAGGTGAGAAAAACCCCTTTGTTTCCCGAGGGCCTTGTGCAGCCTTCCCTGCCCCTCCGGCTCCTACTACCTCCACCATCTGTCTGTCCCTCTGTTCTGAAGCTCCCATGTTCTGGTCTTGTCCTACTCAGGCCTGCTCTCCTCCGAGGCCACAGGCTCAGGGCTCTGCAGGCCTCTTCATCATATCCCAGGAGCCTCAACCCTCAAACAACTGCCCATTTCCCTTTCCTTTGCGTCAAAACTCCATATTTTGGCCTGAAATTGTCACAGGCCCAATGGACCTTTCACACCAGTTGGCTGAGCTTGGACAGGTCACTTGAGCCCTGAGCCTGGACACCTGTGGAACAGGGACTGCGAAAATCACAGTGCCTGGAGCAGCTGTCTTACACTGGGTGCTTACTGAGATGGGCTGGACACCACGTCCTCACCACCAGCCCGTGAAATGAAAGCCATCTCTCTCCTATGACGAACTTGAGAATGTGTCCACCTGGCAGAGGTGTAGGACTGCCTCAGCAAGGGCATGGTATACAGTAGATGCTCAATAAATGGAGACGATTGTGTTAAGGTTTGTGGAACCCTGGGGACAGTGGCTCAGTATCAGGTGGTTAAAAAACCCTCTGCCAGGTCAAGGATGGCCTGGAATTGAAGGAGGATAGCAGAGGAGGGTTTTGGAGGGACCTGCGGTGGGAAGCTAAAGGCGGCCGAGGCTGGGGAGGTGGGTGGTGCAGGTACTCTGCGCCTACTGCATTAGCCTCATTTTTAAAAATTGAGATCACATTACAAAAAAATTAGCCATTTGATGAGTAGCACTTAGTATATTCACACTGCTGTGCAACCTCGATTTAGTTCCAAAACGTTTTTCACCACCTGAAAAGGAAACTCCAGAGGCATTAAGCAGTAACTCCCCATTCTCCCATCCCCGCAGCCCCCAGCCATTGCTCAATCTGTTTTTTACCCCTGTGGATTTACCTGTTCTGGGTGTTTCATACACATGGAATCACACACTACCTGACTTCTTGAGTCTGGCTTCTTTCATGCAGCGTTGCATTTTCAAGGTTCCTCCTTGTAGCCTGGGTCAAGGAGTAACTCCTTGTAGCCTTGTAGCTCCTTTTTATGGCTGAATAACATGTCATTGTATGGACAGATCACATCTTGTTTGTCCGTTCATCCATTGGTGGACATTTGAGCTGTTCCATCGCGGGCCTCTTTTTGAAGTGAAAGTCATTGAAAGCCTGGAGTAAGTCACTCACCCCTTGGGAGTAGGCACAGCCCCATCCAGAGTCCTCTTCCCATAAAGTGTCCTCTCCTGGCAGCTGCTGTGGCTGCCATTGTGCTCACTGGAGCATCCGCTGGATGGGGGACCATGGAGAGCACTCCCAAGTTGCTTTGCTTTTATTCAGATCTCATGGACAAGGACAAGGGGTGAAGAGGAAGGGAAGAGAACGGGAAGGGGGAGGGAGAGGAATGGGTTGAGGACGAGCTCCCATGGAAGCTTCTGGAAGCTCCTGGCTAGTGACTGGAGTCCAACAGTGCACAAAACCAAGTTGTGCTCAAGTCTCACTGCAGCCTACCTGAGCTTCATCAACTGGCTTGTCCAGATGGGGAAACTGAGTCCCAGGGAGCAGCAGTGGCTTGCCCAAACTGCAGTTGAGCAGGGAATGAAACCTGGAAATTTAGGAGTTCAGTGCAGGTTTGCTCTGCCTTCCTGACAACAGCACAGGGCGTGGTGTAGGCTTGGAAGGGCCACCATGCCTCCCTAGTGGGCCCAGTCCACAGCCAGGGAAGTGCACGAGTGTCAGCCCCTCCCATCAAATGGGTGAGAGAGCCAGCAAGGGATCTGGAGCCATGGGTTGCAGCCACCACCCACTGCTCCTGCAAGCATCTTCTGCCCTCGCACCTCCCTCTCCTCACCTATAAACACATTTATTCCCTGATGGGTGGCTAGAAGGCCCAAAGGAGACCATACCTGCTAAAGGGATTGGTAGGTTGTAAAGTCAAACACACTAATACTTTTGGCTCATCATGGCCCAGACAGGCAAGGTCCGGCTATCTTCTTTTCCTGGAGGGAGATTTGCTCTGTCCCAAAGGGGTATTTGCCTCACCCACCTCTGGGCCTGGTTTCAGGCCCCTTTGGCCAGTAACACACTTGAACCAAACCCTTGCTCCTAGCCCCACCCCAGCCCAGGGATAGGACTGTACCTGATCAGCATTAATCTGCCCTTGTCTCACCAGACTCAGGCTCAGTTAAGTCCATCCCTGGCCAGTAGCTCTGTCTCCATAACATGAATACATTCCTTCCCCTGGTTCCCTCCCACCCACGCCTGCGCCTTCCCAACAGGCTGGGCAGTGAGCCTTTGACTGGACCTCCCATCCTCAGCTGCCAGAGGCTGCTCCCTGGCCTTAGCCACCCCCAGGTCATGAGTGAGAGGTCGGGGGTCCATACACCTGGATCACAGGCCTAGGCTCTTGTGGAATGTCGGTGTTAGGGCCTCCCCCGCAGCTCCCTTCCTTGCACACATGGTTTTTGCACTCCTGAATGTCGTATACTGTTCTAGGCACACGGGGAAATTAAAGTCCCTGTCCTCCTGGAGCTTCTGTCCTAGTGAGGGGAGACAAATATGAAATTTATACAGGAAGGAAATTATACAGAATGTTAGAAGGTGATAAGTGCTATTTAAAGACAAAGAGAAAAGGCACTGCAGTAAGGGGGTCAGGAGTGCAGTGGGGGCAGAGAGGGAAGCGACAGCAGTGCAGTTTGGAAGAGGGAGATCTGGACAGGTGTTCCTGAGAGGGTAACAGCTGAGGCGGACACCAGACATCCCCCTACCAGAGGATTGACGTTTTTAGAGTGCTGGCGTCACACACTAGTTTTCACTTTTTCCAGGGTCAGGAAGACACAGAGTTATGGGTGTAGCTATTCTGGGTCATGCTGGGAGGTGTCTTTCTCCCCCATGGGCTGTTCTCCTGGAGTTCAGGGAGGCTGTGTGGCCTGAAAGGGGTCTGCAGTCAGGGACTGGGCCAAAGTGAAGTTGGTCTGATCCAAGCATTGGAACTTTGTCTATAAAGGCAATTCAGTGGACCAATTGACACCAGTCTTGGCTGGGCATGCTGACCTAGCCAGGCAGTGATGCTGGGAAGGGTTCCTGGTGAACTATGAGCCATGCCTGGGGAAGGTGGCATGAGTTTCATGGAGGAGTCTAGGACATGCATGCTGCTGGAGTCATGGATATGCTCTCCCAGCTCACTCAATACCAGGCCTGCCCTCTCCACACATGTGCATGTTTGCAGACACTCACCACACTACACTGCACAGATTCTTGCAGATCATACATCCACCCACCCACACAAGAACACACCCACCACACACTTGACTCAGAAACACCTACCATGCACACTCACACACACCTAAACACACACCCCATATCCACACACAGCACACACTCATGCACACTCACACATATCAATCACATGTCACACACACTAGACACACACATGCATTTAAACCATATATGCACACATGACACACCTATCCACCGTACCCACAACTGAACACACACACACACCACACACACGCACACACACTTCATTGTGAAGCACGGGCCTGCAGCGTCTAGACAGGCTCTTCAAAACCCTGTGTCCCTTCATGGAGTTGGGTGGATTCCAACTTGCTGAGCTGGTTCCTATAGGGTGTGAGTGTCCTTTATCTCTGTTCTAGGACAGGAGGACAAACAGATCAGAATTTCTAAGTATTTCATAAAATGTCCACTAGAAAAAAGAGGTTTTTCTTTAACTATATGGAGCTTCTCTAGGAAAAAGGAAAGACCCTCTGAAATAAATCTTAGAAACTAGGTTTCAGTTCTAGCCCAACTGGTTGCCGGTTACGTGCCACTGGGTAAGTCACTTTACCCCCTCGAAATCTCAGTTTCTTCATCTGCAAAACGGGAATGAAAAACTGCTTTTTTCAAACTTCTCCAGTTGAGTAAAACTCTATGTGAAATTGCTTTGTAACCTAAAAAAATACCGATGTAAAATAGATTTATCTATAAATTGTGTATGCCTTGTTGTGTGAGCCCGGCAGGCAACCTGGAAGGTGGAGACAGGAATGGGAGGCATGTCTTCTCTGTTGTCTTCCTCCCCTACTTCCTTCAGGTCAGGGCATCCCATGCTCCATGGGACGTGAAGTCATCGAGGAGGGACCCTCCTGCCTCCAGGGGAGGACTTAATGGAATCACACAGGAAGTAAGATGCTGCTGTACAGTGGGCTAGCTCTTATAATCTTGGGGTCCAGCAGGAAGTGATTTTTACCAGCAACTGCCCTCACCATGAACTGTCCAGAGGTGAGAAGATGCAACCAGTGAAGGGGAGAACAGCAACGCAAGACAGAGAGCCTGCCTCAAAGAGAGGCAGAGAGCTGCAGAATCACCTAGCTCTACCCTGCCCTGCTCAGGGCTAACACCAGCATTTTGCAGAGGGCACTGGAAGGAAATCTGTATGGGGCGAGAACTTATCTGAGCAAGGTAAGAGCTGCTCTGGACAATCTCAGGGCTGGGAGTCCTATTCAAGAAGGGGACCAGCCCTCATCTGGTCACTGTAAAACCATGCAGACACACAGTGGGCCATTTTGGACCATAAAGATGAGGTTCTGGTCCCCAAAGCCTCAGGACTACTGCCCAGCCCCAGACTGCTGTCATTAAGACTGCCACTTGAGAAGGACTCAAACTAGTAGTGGTTCAGAGCTGCCAACCTGTACCTACCAGAGGTATAATTTTGATAATTGCACAGTCTCCCTCTTTAAGGTGGCTGGGTGTGGTGGCTCACACCTGTAATCCTAGCACTTTGAGAGGCAAAGGCAGGGGATTGCTTGAGCTCAGCTGTTCAAGACCAGCTTGGGCAACATGATGAAACCCGTCAGAAAGAAAGAGAGAGAGAGAGAGAGAGAGAGAGAGAGAGAGAGAGAGAGAGAGAGAGAGAGAGAGAGAGAAAGAAAGAAAGAAAGAAAGAAAGAAAGAAAGAAAGAAAGAAAGAAAGAAAGAAAGAAAGAGACAGGAAGAAAAGAAGGGAGAGAGAGGAAGGAAGGAGAGAGGGAGGGAGGGGGGAAAGAGGTAGGGAGGAAGGAAAGAAAGAAAGAAAAAGAAAGAGAAAGAAAGAAAGAAAGAAAGAAAGAAAGAAAGAAAGAAAGAAAGAAAGAAAGAAAGAAAGAAAGGAAGGAAGGAAGGAAGGAAGAAAGAGAAAGATTAGCTGGGCAACATGATGAAACCCATCTCTACAAAAGAAAGAAAAGAAAGAAGGAAAGAAAGAAAGAAAGAGAAAGGAAATTAGCTGGGCATGGTGGCATGCACCTGTAGTCCCGGCTACTCAGGAGGCTAAAATGGGAGGATTGCTTGAGCCCAGAGGTCAAGGCCGCAGTGAATGAAGATCATGCCACTGTACTCCACTCTGGGCAACAGAGCAAGACCCTGTCTCAAAACAAAGAAACAAAATAAACCAAACAAGTTAGGGACCTTAGAGTCACCTGTTGACATCCTTCATGCAGGACTCACATGATCCCTCATGTAGGAGTCACGTACATGAGCAGCCTCCTTGGCAGACAGTCAGCCAATTATTGTTTGCATACTTTCAGTGATGGAGAGCTCAGTATATCTTGAAGCAGTTCATTCTATTACTAAATGCCTTGCTCTAACTATAAATTACAGTCAAAATCCATCTTCCTCTAATTTCTCCTCATAGGACACAGTTGTGAACTTCATACAAGTCTGCCCCTTCTTCCACATGACAGTCCTTCAAAGACTCAGTGATTATGTCCTCTTGAGTCATCTTTTTCTCCAGGCATCTCATGTCTTGCCCCCTCTCCATGTGACTTCCAGGTGACCACCTTTCCTTCTTCCCCTCTAATCTTGGTAAGAGCCCTTTACAGCAGGGGTCCCCACACCCTGGCCAAGGACTGGTCTGTGGCCTGTTAGGAATCGGGCTGCACAGTAGGAGGTGAGTAGCAGGCAAGTGAGGGGAGCTTCGTCTGTGTTTACAGCCATTCCCCATCCCTCGGATTACTGCCTGAGCTCCACCTCCTGTCAGATCAGTGACAGCATTAGATTCTCATAGGAGCATGAACCCTATTGTGAACTCTGCATTCGAGGGATCTAGGTTGCCGGCTCCTTATGAGAATCTTACTAATGTCTAATGATCTGAGGTGGAACAGTTTCATCCTGAAACCACTCCTAAATCCCACTTGATCATGGCATATTATCTTTTTGATTCATTGTTAGATTCATCTTGGTAGTACTTTGTTGAAAATGTTTTCATCTATGTTCATTAGGAATACTGCCTGTAGTGTTTCTTTTGTGTGTGTCCTTGTCTTGTTTGGGTATCAGGGTACTGCTGGTCTTATAGTCTAAGTTGGGAAGAATTCCCTCCTCTTTAATTTTTGGGAATAGTTTGAGAAAAATTGGTGGGTTTTTTTGTTTTTTTTTTTTTAATTTTATTTTTTTGGCATTTGCAGCACTTTAATTGCCAAGGCAGATTACATACAATAAATGAAGAAAAATGGGTAAACAAATATACACATTTTGAGAATTTCTAAGGTTCAATTAACATGTGAGAATTCCTTAACCTCTTAATCATCAGGAAAATGGATGTTACAACCGCAACAAAGCCACAAGTCATTGGATCGACAAACATTAAAAAGTCTCACAATCCTAAATGTTGGGGAAGATGCTGACCACCAGAAGCACTGGGAAAAGCCCTTTACAAAGCTCTCAAGCAGCATCCACTAATGCCAAATATCCCAGTGAACAGTGGTTCCAACCCCAGCAAGGAAATGCTCAAGCTCAATTCAAATAAGAGGCAGGTACATTCACAGCAGAGCCACCTGTGATGGCCACACAGTGAAGACAGCAAATACCCACCTGCAGCATAGTGGGTAAAGGGCGGTGCATTTTCTGCAGAAAGTTATCAGTGGTGTAGACCAGCCACTCCAGGCCCACTGGGATCTGTAGGACTTTGCAGGCACAGGCCCCTTACCAATCCAGTAGTTACCTGGGGTCTGAATGGTTTTCATTCACAGAGACATCCTCCTCTTGGTACTGAAACCCTGAGTTCTTTTTTGTCCATAGAGCCATGCCCTTCTTGGTACTGAGACATCATTGTGAAGACTGAGGATCCCTCCTAGGGGTATAGAGGTGGGAGCAGCTCCGTGAAGTGAGGGAATAACTGAGTGTCTGTCAAAAAGTCGGAGGCATAGGGGCTCTGAGGCCACAAGGGCCCTGGGGCTGGGACTGGGAGTAATCCTGGGCATGGGCCTAGAACTGCCTGAGAGTGAACCTAGGCTTGGCATCCAACCAGGGCTTATGATGGGACCTGGGCCTGGGATTCTCTCATGCCTGTGATCCCAGCACTTTGGGAAGCTGAGGCAAGCGGATCACCTGAGGTCAGGAGTTTGAGACCAGCCTGGCCAACATGGTGAAAGCCTGTCTCTACTAAAAATACCAAAAATTAGCTGGGTGTGGTGGCGGGTGTCCATAATCCCAGCTACTTGGGAGGCTGAGGGAAGAGAATTGCTTAAACCTGGGAGGCAGAGGTTGCAGTGAGCTGAGATTACACTACTTCACTGCAGACTGTGCAACAGAGTGAGACTCTGTCTCAAAACAAACAAACAAACAAACAACCCCAAAAACAAAAAACCATGTTCCATACATGTTTTCCTAATGGACTGTTTGGTATTTCTCATTTTTGAACTCCAGATATTTGTAAGGTCAGCCCTTTTCCTGTGATCTCAGTTACAAATATTTGTCCATTTTGAATTGTCTTTTGATTTTTCTTATGGTGCTTCATGCCATGTAGATTATTTTGAATTTGTGTAGTCAAATGTAGTAATCAATTTATTTTCTGGTTTTTGGATATTGAGTCATGGTTAGAGGGACTCTAATCACCCCACCCACTTCAAGGTGAGAATGGAATTCTCTCACATATTCTTCCAATACTTTTATGTTTTCTAACCAACTTTCAAGAGATATAATTTACATATAACAAAAGGCATATATTTAAAGGATATAATTTGATGACACTTGACAGATGTACATCCTCATGATATCATATGATTTTTCTTTAAGTATTAAATCATAATGCATTTGGAATTTATATCACTGTCTACTTTGAGAAAAGGACTAAATTTTATTTATTTATTTATTTATTTATTTATTTATTTATTTATTTGAGACGGAGTTTCACTCTTGTCACCCAGGCTGTAGTGCAATGACGCAATCTCGGCTCACTGCAACCTATGCCTCCCAGGTTCAAATGATTCTTCTGACTCAACCTCCCAAGTAGCTGGGATTACAGGCACCCATCACCACACCCTGCTTACTTTTATTTTGTATGGGGTTTCACCCTGTTGGTCAGGCTGGTCTCAAACTCCTGACCTCAGGTGATCCACCTGTCTCGGCTTCTCAAAGTTCTGGGATTACAGGCATAAGTCACCACGCCCGGCAAATTTTATTCTTTCAGTTTTCAGATGATTGGCCAGGTGTCTGAACACCCTGCATTGAGATGCTTCCTTTGTCCCATTCTCTGTTTCTGTACGGATTTCTGTCTACATCTGGACTTGCTCTTCTATTACATTTATCTGTCTGTCCATACATACACATTTACTACACTGTTTTAATAAATGAAGCTTCATAACTGAATTGCCTTTAATAAATGGTACCAGCTCCAATACCAATTGCAGCAGAAGACATGGTCCCTGTATTAGGTATTTGAGAGCAAGATGGTTGTTCTGGGTGCTCGAGCTGAGTTTGTTTCCCTATGCCAGGCCTCCTCTTTACTCTTAGAGAAAGGTACCCCATTTTATAGACGCAGAAAGTGAGGTGAGGTCAAGGAAAGTCAGCCCCAACTGTGCCAG
>NW_016830182.1:1555322-1558980 GCF_001698545.2 Rhinopithecus bieti
TACTCCTCTCCAGTCCTGCTCAGTGAGCCTCTCACCACCAACCTCTGCCTATCACACAATTTAAAAATTACAGGAAGATGGTGGGGGCACAGGACTTATGGAGAAATGTCTACACCCAACTCAACTTCCCTTAGAGCCGCCTGGAGTTGGTGATACGGGGGGCAGCTGGCGCAGTGGGGAATGGGCTCTGACAAACCCTGAGTCTCTGTGAGGCTCCTCACGGGCTCCACAGCTGCTGCTGGGCCCCCTTCTATTCCCTGTCAGGAGAAGTTGGCCACCTCATGGGGATGGATTCCTGTCTATCTGCTCACAAGGCACCACGGGCAGTCACTAGGAACACAGTGACTATTTCTAGAATCAGTGAGCACAACCTCCACCCATGACTGGATACAGGATATTCCCCCATCCCAGAAGGCCCCCTCGGGCCCTTCCCAGTCAACACTACCCAAAGGGTAACCCTGTTTCTGTGTCCAGCAAGGCAGTATCTGCCTGAGTTTGAACAGTGTATGAGGAGTCACACGTGGTATACCTGGGGGTGTGAACTGGTCCTCCAGGAAGCGGACACCCAGAAAGATAGGACTGCAAATGTTTATTAAGGGAAACACTATGGAAATGAGAGAGAGAGGAGGGAGCACGGGGCATGGGGCATCAAATATGGTGGAGACTTTTCCAAGATATCGTGGCCCAGGAGACTCTTCAAATTTCAAAATTGTCCTGTAAGGTAAAAAAATTTCGGTTGATTTCCAGGTGACCTTCTTTTGCCCCATATACATTTTGTCTTCTCTGAAATATCTGTGCCCCTGCTGAATATGTCTGTGTGTGGCCGCATCTGTGTCTGTATGTCATGGAGAATAATTATCCACAGATCGCAGATGTAAAGCTCAGAGTTTAACTGTGTATGCATTTTTAGAATCTCTTCATCTCGTAAGGATCTGAATTCTAATCTTGGAGACAGGGACTTTCCCTTATCTTTTGAAAGAGAAACTGGAAATCCCAGAACCTGAGCTATTACACCCTAAGGTTTATTAAATGAACTTCAGTGAACATCTTTTGCTGATCTGACTGGGAATATTTTCATTTAACCAGCGGGAAGGGTGAGGCTCTACCACCTACCAGCTGTTTTGCAAGATGCTTTCCTTATGAGTTTGGTCTCCCTGCCCTCACCATGACCTCATAATCACATCATTCCCAGCTCATTTCTGAGAAAACTGGGGCTCTGAGCCCTACTGAGAGTTGGTGTCTGGGCTTAGGCAGCAAAGACACAGGGAAGGGGAAGCACTTTGCATGCCAAGGTTGGGAGACGCAAAGCTAAGAGTCGTGGGTGGGAAGGAGAGGGTGCTGGAGATCAGAGGAGGCCAGAGCAGCTCAGGATTGGCCTTGAGTTTCCGGCCAGAGTCGGCCTCATTCTGAAGGCCAAGGCCGCAGCTGCACTGAACCAGACCCATCCTCATTGCTAGTCTCCTTGGGCCATAAAAACTCAGGGATACAGGTTCCCCTGACAGAACAAAGCTAAATTTTCAGACCTCTAGGCATTCATTCACCCTGATCCAGAGCCTTCACACACCCAGGGAAAGAATCATCTTTCTGCCGATAATGGACTAAAGGCTGTAGGGCAACAAGGAAGTGCTGTGGGGGTAATTCCCCGTACACACTGTGCTATCTGGGCTCCCACGGCGGCTGTGTGTGGCCCTCACGCAGCCTCCATGCTCCTGCTCACACTGCTTGCCTGGCTAGGAGCAGCCTTCCAACTCCATCTGAGTCCAACAAACCCCCATGTGACACCTCCTCGCTTCATCTTTCTCTTCCACAGCCCCCTGTTTACTCCCAGGAGATTCTTCTCCTCTTTTTGCACCCTGCATCCCTTCACTTGTGCTTCCATTGGGGTGGTCAGAAACTCTGTGCCCTTCAGTGTTGGTCTCTCTGCTACAGGACACAGGATGCCCTGCCAGTCAGGAACGGGTCTCATCCCTCACAGAGCTGGCCATATGGCCCAGGTTCCATACACACCTGTTAAACTGGTGTTTCTAGCTTCTGTAAACAATCTCTGGCTGGGCACAGTGGCTCACACTTGTAATCTCAGCACTTTGGGAGGCCGAAGTGGGCAGATGGCATGGCTCCAGGAGCTTGAGACCAGCCTGAGCAACATAGTGAAACATGGTCTCTACAAAAAGTAAAACAAAAAAAACATTAGCCAAGCATGGTGTTGCACACAGGTAGTCCCAGCCACTCTGGAGGCTGAGGTGGAAGGATCACCTGAGCCCTGGAGGTGGAGGTTGCAGTGAGCCAGGAGTGTACCCCTGCACTCCAGCCTGGGTGACAGAGTGAGACTCTGTCCCCGCCAGAAAAAAAAAACAACTCTTTCCTCATCTATAGAAGATACCTGCTGCCAAGGTCATAATGAGGAAATAATGCAACTGACTTGTAGTCTCAGAAACTTGAGCCAAGTGACCACATCCTCAGCACGTGCTACCCTCGCGTTGTAAAGCCCTGCAGTACAATCTGTGACATTTTTATTCATTCAAGAAAGGAAAGCTGAATCCATTTTGCAACTCAGTTCATACTGTTCAGATAAACATACCAAATGGTACATGTGGAGGTGGTGGTCGAGGTCTTACAGGCCACAATGAGTAGAGGAGCTGGTTGAGGTCCTGGAGGAGTCAGTTCAGACAGCAGAGGCCAGCCAAGTGGAGAAGGTGGCAGATGTACTAGAGGAGACCCTGGTGGAGGAGGTGGTTGAAGTCCCGGGGGCCACGAGTGGAGATCATTGAAGTAGCCGAAGAGATTCATGTGAAGGTGGTTGTTCAGGGGCCAGATGCCACCCAGGTAGAAGGCGTGGCTGAGGATCCAGAGGTTACTAAGTGAAGATGTAGTCGGAGGTCCCAGAGGTCTCACAGAACAAAAAGGTGAATGATGTCCCAGAGGAAATGCAGCTATAAAAGATGGATGAGGTCCTGAAGGACAGAAACATGCAGGAGATAGATAAGGTCCAGGAGGACCAAGAGCTGCAGGAGGTGGATGAGGTCCTGGAGGACAGACACAATTTGCAGGTGAATTAGGTCCCAGAAGACCTATGGCTTCAGGAGGTGGATGAGGTCCCAGAGGACCAACAGCTGCAGGATGTGGATGAGATCCTGGAAGACCTACGGCTGCAGGAGGTGGATGAGGTCCCAGGGGACCTGCAGGTGCAGAAGGTGGATAAGGTCCCAGAGGACCATCAGCTACAGGAGGTGGATGAGGTCCAAGAGGACCACCAGCTGCAGGAGGTGGATGAGGTCCCAGAAGACCTACAGCCACAGGAGGTGGATGAGGTCCCAGAGGACCAACAGCTGCAGGAGGTGGATGAGGTCCCAGAGGACTGACAGCTGCAGGTAGATGGTGACCAGGAGGACTGACAGCTGCAGGAGGTGAATGAGGTCCCGGAGGACTGACAACCACAGGTGGATGATGTCTGGGAGGACTGACAGCTGCAGGAGGCGGATGATGTCCGGGAGGACGGACAGCTGCAGGAGGTGGATGAGGTTCCAAAGGACTGACAGCTGCAGGTAGATGGTGTCCAGGAGGACTGACAGTTGCAGGAAGTGGATGAGGTCCCAGAGGACTGACAGCTGCAGGTGGATGATGTCCCGGAGGACTGACAGCTGCAGGTGGATGAGGTCCC
>NW_016830183.1:0-727 GCF_001698545.2 Rhinopithecus bieti
GCGAAGAAAATGTTAGCAAAATTCTCAATGAAAGCAATGTTGTAACCCTGTGAGGTGTTCCCAACCACAAAGCGGTTTCTGAGAAGGCTTCTCTCCAGTTTTTTTCTGAGGATATTTCTTTTTTCCCCGTGGGATTCAATGTTATCCAAGATATCTCTTCTGTAATTCCACAGGAAGAATGCTAGCAAACTCCTCCATGAAACAGTGGTGTAACTCTGTGAGATGAGATGAATTCACATATCACAAAGTAGTTTCTCAGAAAGCTTCATTCTGGTTTTTTTCTGAGGATATTTCCTTTGTCCGTAGAGTCTTCAAAACGATCCGAAATATCAGTTCTCAGATTCCACAAAAGCAGTGCTAGAAAACAGCTCCAAGAAAAAGTGGTGTAACTCTGTGAGATGAATTCACACATCACAAAGCACTTTCTCAGAAAGCTTCTTTCTGGTTTTTATCTGAGGATATTTCAGGTCTCAATGCACTCCCATGTATCTTATTGCAGATTCTGTGAAAACAATGATAGCAAACTTCACAATGAAAGCAATGGTGCAAATCTGTGAGGTGAATTCACACACCACAAAGCAGATTCTGAGAAGGCATCTCTCCAGTTTTTATCTGAGGATGTTTCTTTTTTCACCATAGGCTTCAAAGTGATCCACAATATCAGTTCTCAGATTCCACAAAAACAGTGCTAGCAAATGGCACCAAGAAAGAGTGGTGTAACTCTGTG
>NW_016830184.1:0-1600 GCF_001698545.2 Rhinopithecus bieti
TAAATCTGAAAAGTAAATGGGAAAAAAAAAGATATACACTCTACTGGGTGATTTCATCCATCCTAGGTCCAAATTATATTTATATACTGATGAATTGCAAATTAAGGATATGTCTAAAAGCCTATATTCTGATCTTCAGGACTTCACCTTGGTATCTCTCAGGCACCTCAAATTCTACAAGTATAAAATCTGAAATGAAGATCTTTTCCCACACTTCTATTTATTTATTTATTTATTTTCTTTTCATCTCAATGTCAACAACATCCTCCTGGTGAGTTGCTCAAGCCAGAAACCTGGTATCATCCTTGATTCATTCGTCTCCTAAATTATTGCAAGTACACACAAATATACTTCCATTCATTTAAATTTTCACAAAAATAAAATCGTGGAATTATTACAATCATTACTCCTCTATTAAGGGTTTGTTAAATGAATTTTGAAAAATACTTAGGACATTGCAGTAGTGGGTTGAAAAACAAATACTCTAGAAGAGAGTTGGCTCAGCCTCACCACTGTGGACGTCTGATAACCATTGTGGGGGGATATCCTGGGCACTGTAGGATACTTAGCAGCATCTCTGGCATCTACCCACTAGATGCCAGCAATAATCTCTATTCATGGCAGACAAATATGTCCCCAAAGGTACAAACCCCCAACAACTACCTGAATATCAAGTTAGTTACCTTATCATAGAAATTTACTTTGCTCACACTAGCTCATTATACTTACTTGGTTAAAAATGTAAGAAAATTTTGTGCCTCTGTTAGGAAGAGCATCCAGCTTAGTTCAATGTACCTCATTTAGCATCTGGTCTGCCCTCATAAAAACAACCTCCTATCAATAATGTTCAACTTCATTCCAAGGGATGAGACCTATTCACTTAGCAATATAGTAAGTTCCTTATTCAGAACATTAACGTATGTATTACTACATATGTAATATATACAGATACATATAGAGGAGATAGATAAATATTCTCACTCTTAACCTAATGTAAAATTATATAACTGGCAAAAAAAAAGTTATGTTTATATAATATAAAAATTAATTTCTATTCTTCTTCCTCCCACCATAAAATTCTGAATAACTTAAAAAACAATAGAATTACTAGAAACCAAAATCTGAACTAGAAACAAATGTTTCCCAATATTCTGGCTTACCTCCTCTGGATACCCAAGCATCACACAGTTCTATTGGGGAGGAAAATGAAGTCACTGTTTTTAGTTTAGGATTTTTTTTTTTATATTTAGGGTTTTACTTCTTATTCTTGTAACTTCAGAATTCTGGGAGTTCAAAATTAGTGTTTACAATTAATTTGAAATCCTAAAAACAAAATTATGCTCAATTTGTTATTCTGTATAATACCTAGTATTAGGCACTCATAAATAATACAGTGGTCTCAGAGATAGATGATAGTAACTTGTATTAAGATTGCAAGAACAGGGATAAGAGAAAGTGGATAAAATTTGAAATATATTTTGAAATTAGTACTCACAGGGAGTGGCAAGGAACTAGGTATGTGGAAGAAACGAGAGGAAAGAATCAAGGATGGCACCCAGGATTCTGGCCTAGACAGCTAAAATAATATTATCTAATAAAC
>NW_016830185.1:0-2065 GCF_001698545.2 Rhinopithecus bieti
GTTTTGCAATAATTTTGCATACTTTAGATTTAAAACTGCAAACTATTCCAGTTAATTAAACAATTATAATAAAACAATAGAACAATAAGGGCTTCTACAGGTATAAAGTAGCCAAAATAATTAATCTTTATGTTACTTTTTCTATTATTACAAAGTATCATTTTTCTGATTAGTAACACAGATAAAGCTGCAGCATTTTCTTTCTGGGGAAACTGTGTTATTGACTGAAAATTCTCATGATGGGGCACAAATTTAGAGATCCAATGTAATAACATCATGAAGATTTTTTAATACCCATTTTATTGTTGGCACTTCCTACATGACTACTAGGTATCTCCTCAAAGACCTGCTTCTTCATTTTGTAACCAATTGCAAGAGGGATGCTAGAAATAATTAGGTATGTTTGATTTCCTTTAAATTTTTCAGCCATTATATTTTCAAATATTTTTTCTGCCCCTTATTCTCCCTTCTGGAATATCCGTTACACATATATTGGACTGCTTGATATTCTCTTCATTTTTCTTCAGTCTTTCTTCTGTTATTCAAATTGGAGTGTGTGTGTAAAATCAAGCCCACTGATTCTTCTGCCAAGTCCAATGTGTTGTTGAGCCCATCTAGTAAATTTATTTCAGTTATTGTATTTTTCAGCTTTATAATTTCTATTTCTTTGTTATAGTTAACATACTTCTGTTGAGACGTTTCTAATTTATTGATACCACATTTTCCATTAATTCTTTGGGCATATTTATAATAGATGTTTTTAATTCTTCTTCATCTGCTAAATCTGGGCCCACTCAAAGTCAATTTTTATTAACTGCCTTTTCCCAGGTGCCTAGGTCTCACTTTTC
This sequence comes from Rhinopithecus bieti, assembly GCF_001698545.2. Taxonomy (NCBI): domain Eukaryota; kingdom Metazoa; phylum Chordata; class Mammalia; order Primates; family Cercopithecidae; genus Rhinopithecus; species Rhinopithecus bieti. Next base: position 849 of record NW_016830185.1, read on the forward strand.
TGTTTCCTTCAACGTCTACTAATTTTTGTTTTAAAATTAGACATTATAGACAATGTTATAATAAATCTGGATTCTGATGTATTCTTATGATTACTGGGATCTTGTTCAAGTAGGCAGTTAACATACCTGAATTCAAACTGACTACTTTATGTCCCTTGAGGTATGTAGCAACTGATATATCTGCTTGGTTCTTATGGCCTACCTCTGGCTTTAGCCTGGCCTATCCGCATGGAAGGCACATGTGGTACCTCCTATGTACCTGTATAATATGACAGTCAGCCAAGAATTTGGGCAGAGATGAAACTCAGTCTCTCTGCAGTTTCCTCGCTTCTAAGGTTTCCCACCTAGTTTACTATTTGTCCTGCCAGCCTTGGGCTCTGTTGTCTGATACTTCAAGCCCATAGGCTTCAGCTTTCTTCTGCTTTCATCTGAGTGCAAATAAGAATATACATTCAGACTTCTTTTTTTCTTTTTAAAAAAATGTACTTCTACATATATACCCAAGATAATTAAAAAACAAGTACTCCAATAAATACATGTACACACATGTTCATAGCAACACTACTCACAATAGCCAAAACGAAGGGACCAAATGTCCATCAATGAATACATAGATAAATAAATTGTGGTATATACATACAATGAAATAATATTCAGCCACAATAAAGGAATGAAATACTAATACTTCCTGCAGCATGGACGAACCTCCAAAATATTATGCTAAGTGAAAGAATCCAGACAAAAAGCTCACATATTGTATGAAGCCACTTACATGCAATGTCTGGTATAGACAAATTCATAGAGACAGGATACAGACTGGCAGTTGCCAGGGTCTAGGCAGTAGGGAATAGTGAGGAGAAACTGCTTAATGAATACAGAGTTTTACTTTGGAGTAATGGAAATGTTTTTGAACTACATAGAGGTAGTAGTTTCACAACATTGTGAATGTACAATATGCCACTGATTTGTCAACTGTAAAATGGATTTCATATTGTGTGAACTTCACCTCAATAAATTATTTTTAACTTTTACTTTTTTTAGTTAAACCAAACAACACCCAAAAAAGCAAATGAACAGAACTTGCTCCATGGTTGAAGTATAGATTTCTCTCTGTTCCTTACACGTTTTGTGTCAGGCCTCATGAATCCACTCTTGCACATGCATAGTCTAGCCATCAAAAGGATTTAGACAGAACTATTTGGAATTTGAGTCTCACT
>NW_016830185.1:6134-15104 GCF_001698545.2 Rhinopithecus bieti
TCGAATGTTGAACCAGCCTTGCATCCCAGGGATGAAGCCCACTTGATCATGGTGGATAAGCTTTTTGATGTGCTGCTGAATCCGGTTTGCCAGTATTTTATTGAGGATTTGGCAAAACATTTTCTAATAGGCCTGTCAGCCACCTCTCTCAAGATTTGTAACTTTGACCAACCATCCATAATTAATTATGGTCCAGATGATTTTAGTCTTATAACACTAGAGGTTAACTCAGAGAAAACTACTAAGATGTGGTTTAGATTTGGGGGGAAGTTTGGTTTAGTAGATAACCCAAATTTTTCAGTTTATTGCACAATAAGACATTAGCCAAAGTTGAATGTAACTTAGTAATGTTACTTTGGCTTTTTTCCCCCAACTGACTACATGAATCCCTGCTTTTCAAATGCTCTTTGAATCAGCATTCTTCTGTATCTGTTCTTTCATTGATTGGTTAAATAAAACTTTAACATGTGCTAACAGATGACTTTGCCTGAAATTTGGGCTCTTATAGACATCATAAAACTTTGAACCCCTCTCCCTCCAACCTCCCACCCATCCTCTGTGCTTCCATAGCACCCCGTACTTTTCCTATCAAAGCAGTATTCAAACTGCATAGGAATTGCCTATTAATTTATCTCCCTCCCTTGCCAGACTGTGAGCATCTTGACAGAGATCTTTCCTTACTTGATTGTAGATCCCCAGGACCAAGTGCAGTGTCTCAAATCGTACATGATCAATCAGCGTTTGTAGAACAAATGATTGTTCTGTCATTGTTGCAAGGTGATGACCAATAATTAGATGAATAAATGAATCCAGAAAACCTGGTGTCTAGAATGCAGGAAAAATTATCACAATAGACATAATAGTTAAGAGAAAAAAATTAGTTGTTCCTCACTTTTAGGAAAGCCAATATATGAAATTCAAATTTAGGATACAAGAGTGCACATTCATTTTCCTAAAGCTTCTTTGTTTCAAGGAATACTTCACTGGAGTTATATTCCCTTCTGTGTTTAAGTACCTCTTATTAACTACCTGACTGGGTTAGTTTTAGAATCTGCTGACAAATGAAGATCAGAAGTGAAAGTGAGTCAACGAGAAAACTATTTGATTTATGCTTGTGCACCCAAGACAGCTTTCCAGGAACGTACTTGTTGTGTAAAGTGAACCAAGAGTAATCACATAATGAAGTAGTTTTGCTTACAGGATAATAGCTCTTTGACCCCCAAATGCCTTGGGAGGTGAGAATAACTGCTGTGTCTATGCGTCATCGTAGCGCCTAGAAGAATGTTATCTTACTTCACTTTCACCCTGTCCAGGCCCAAAGTGTTCTCCCATCCTTTCTCAAACGAGGACATACTGTTAATATTTAACTAGGCTACATGAATCAGAAGTTTAACGAAATGTCATTTGCTACTTTCATTTTAGCATATGTCTCGCTTAAGTCATTGAATGTGTTCTCCAAATATGGTGGATAAATGCAAGTTGCATTAACTGAACTAGGGTTTAAAAGTGTCTTAAGAAAGCTTTCTGACTAAATATAAAAGCAAATTACTTATTTCGTACCTCAGTGACTTTAATGCCTCACAAAGGCAGAGAGTGCATGTTGGACATCAATTTGTTACTTTAACAAAGATTTAAGACTATATTTAGGCCAGCAGGCAAAGTCAGAACTCCCCTGGACATATCCTGCAGGGAGCAATGGGATGTGGCCCTTGAAATACTCCTAATGACCATCTTTTAATATACTGATTCTAAAATGATTAGAAAGGATTACACGAAAGGTCCCAGGCTGATGTCTTCTATTACACAAAATGTTCTTTCTTCAAAGGTTGGCATATTCTTGTTTCTAGGACAGTAGACATCAATATTTCTTGTCTGCCAACAAAATTGAAGGGTTAGAGACCCTGGGAAAATTTGTCATGTAAATTGCCTCAATTAGTGTTATTTTAGTTATAAAGAAAAAATGTATTTGAAAAATTAAAACTCCAATCTTTTGTTTTAATGGAGACAGTGTCTCTGTTGTCCAGGCTAGAGCACAGTGGCACAATCATAGCTCACTGCAGCCTTGACCTCCTGGGCTCAAGCAATCCTCCCACCTCAGCCTCCTGAGTAGCTGGGACTATAGGCATGTGTCAACCATGTCCGGCTAATTTTTTTTATTTTTTGTAGAAACCGAGTCTTGCTATGTTTCCCAGGCTGGTTTTGAATTCCTAGGCTCAAAGGATACTTCCACCTCAGCCTCCCCAAGTGCTGGAATTAAGGCATGAGTCACTGCATGCAGCCTAACTCCTATGTTTTTAAAAGTTGCTCTAAGCTGATGTCCTTCCCAAAATAATGACTTCTACCACCAAAATAGAAGAGTATTTCCTTCAGCCAATACATTTCCTGTCAAAAATAATTATGCCAACCTTGAAAAGAAAAAAAAAAACTGCTATTTGTCCAGAGTTACAGAAAAGGAGTGACACTCATTTTTGATATAGAGACCAATCTGCAAATCCATTTACTCAGGCTCCCTAGTGGGGAAAGCCTGTCTGATTAGCTTAATAACCATCTCTAATTTATCGATGAGCTGCATTCCAAAACTTATCTGTAAGTGAACTGTTTGAGTAGAACATATTTTCCCATAAAAACAAAGGGTGGTTTGAGTTTTTAGACCAGCTCCCAGAAGCCTATGACCTCAACCATGGGACCACTAGCACTAGTCTGCATTCTGGATCCTAAGAGCAATAGGCTGCAGTGCAGGAGAGAAGAGGAAAAAGGTCTCCTTTCCCTTCCTTTCACAGAGCAATTTGGAAAAAAAAATTCCCAAAAGGCCAAGCTGAGGTGTGGCACCCTCTGTTCTGCTAATATTCCTCTCCCAAGTCCCTCAAAGCTACCACAACCCTGAAAGTGTGTTGGGGAAGAGGAGTATGGTAGGCTGAGCCACAGGTATTAGGGACTCAGCTATGATGGATTGTGTATAAGACATGGACACCAACTCTAGATAAACTGAGATACAGAACAAGGGCTCTGTTTATGGAACTTGGATGCACAGGTACAGTTAGCCATAAAAGGCAGAAGAAAAATCCTACCACCAAAATCTGCACCCAAAGTTGAAGCTGTACCAGCAGCAAGGCTAATCCTGAGCTGCTGAGACACTTGTGTAGCACTTTTCATACTCCTCCAGCCCAGGGACAGTATTGAACCCATGGTCTAAGTTTGGTGCTCAATTTAGAGGAGGTTAATGGTCCAGGTGAGATGAACTAAAGATCCATGAGGACAATGAGTAAAGCGGGTAATAATGATGTTTATCTGATCAAAAAGATTTCTATTCATTTGGAGGAAATGACAAATTGGTCATTCTTTCAATAAATATTTATTGAATACCTACAATATGCCATGTACTATGTTAGAGGCTGGCATTACACAGTCCCTGCTCTCATGCAGCTTATATTCTAGATGAATGTGGGAAGAGTTGAGAGGGACCAAACAAATTCTCAGTGAAAATGAAAAAGAGGGAAAAGCACAACTGCTCCAAAGCCACTACTGCTTAGACTTCCAAACAAGCCACCTCATGTTTTGGAGATAACTGTAAAGTATGACCTAGTCAACTATTCAAGAGTCGAATAGTTAAATATCATTTGGGACACATTTCATCTACACCGAAACTGAGGTAAACCAAGCAAATACAAAACTCAGAAGTTTAACTTCACAAATCAGTCCAAGGTAAAACCAACTGGGCTAGGTCCTTTTTGGCAACTTTCCCACCTCTCCTTTCACCTTCGAGGAACCATCTGGGCTACCCATTGTGGCTCCCTTCCCAGGATCAGGCTTTGTCCTTTTCACTGACTTTTGCCTATGTACATTTACCTGCCCGACCTCCCAAGGCTTTCCTAGGAATAGGAAATAGGAGCATGATGGGGTATCATCAGAAATCATCCATATTTCAGTGCTAGTGTGAGAACTGATTGCCCCCTCACATAATACCTTACCTCAACGAATATGGAAATCTCCAGAAGTCTTTGTAAAGTGCTTAACTATGAGAATTTCTCATACCACAGCTAGCTAGTAGATGTTTTAGAGCTAAGGCCTTTAGAGGTCCACTCAAACCACACTTGTACAACAACCTGCACCTTACATGTGCGTACATAAGCAGATCTAGAACCCAAAACCTTTGAAGAGTTGCTATCCCAATGAGTTCTCCATCTCCTAATTTTAAAACTAGTATTTCTCAAGCTCTACATAAAAATGTGTGCCAGGCCTCAGCTAAACACTTTGTATAAATGTCATTTAATCCTCAAGACAACCTTATAAAATGGTTATTAGCCTCATTTTATAAATGAGAAAACTGAGGCACAATCCATTTAAAAGAAGGCAGGAAAAGAAAAAAAAAGAGAAGATGCAACAAACAGAAAGTAGCAGGATGCCAAATGTAAACACAACAACATCGACAATTACATTAAATGTATGGTGTAAACTTTCAAACTAAAGGCAGAGATTGTCAAATTGGATTAAAAACCAAGAAACTCATTTTCAAGAAAAAGAATAGAAAATATACTATGCAAATACAAGAAAAAGAAATCTGGAGAGGTTATATTAATATCAAAGTAGAATTTAGAATAAGGAGTATTACTAGGGATAAAGAGGAATATTTCATTTTGATAAAGGGGTCAACTCACCTAGAGTATATAATCTTAAATGTGTATGTACTTAACAACAAAGTTTCAAAATACATGAAGCAAAGAAATGACAAAACCAAAAGAAGAAATAATACAAATCCACAATTGTATTTGCAGATTTCAACATGCTTTTCTTAGTAATTGACAGACCAAGCAGAAAATAAATTAGCAAGAATACAGAAGACTTGGAACACCACCAACCAACTTGACCTAATTGGCATTTATAGAATACTACATCCAACAACAACAAAATGCACATTCTTTTCAAGTGCATGTGGAATATTCACCATAGAAGACCAGCTACTAGACCTAAAACAAGTCCCAAATTTACTAAAACAGTAAATTTGAGAGGATTTAAATAATTCACAGTATGTTCTTTGACCACGTAAGACTAAATTAGATAACAACAGAAAGACATCTGGAAAATCTGCAAATACTTGAAAATCAAGCAACACACATGGGTCAAAGAAAAAGTAAACAGAAATTGGAAAACATTTTGAGTTGAATGAAAATGATAATGTCACACCTCAAATTTGTGGGATCTAGTTGGAATAGTGATTAGAGGGAAATTTATAGCATTAAATTATTAAGCACTTATACATACCCCCCTTCACCATCAGTTTGTTTTGCAAGGAAAAACAAGGAATGAAGGACAAAATCCAGTCCTAAACACAAGTCCAATAATATAAAAGTGAACTGCTACAGATAAAGTTAAAGGAGGTGTAAGTGGTATCAAAAAACGTTCTGAACTTCAAACTGCTTATTTCAGTAGCAGATGCTTGCTGACAATATACAGCTAATCTAACAAGAGGTGAGATCCAGAAAGGTCAGTGAAGGAGAGCTGGAAAAGTCAGGGGGTCCGTGAACAAGAGTAGCATGGGTTAGCAAAGTTGATAAACTCTGATACCAGGACAGAGGCTATTGCTATCGATTTTAAAATATTCCTTTCTAGGCATGGGTTGTCTCTGGGACATAATACACTTATCACCTCCAGAAATAAGAAGTCTCTGAGTTCTGTCCAAAATTAAGAACAGAGATGTGGGGATTGTGTGATGGTTTAACTCTGTAATTCCCAAATGTTATTCCTACTTTGGAATCACCTGAGGAACTGTTTGTAAAAAATACTCCAAGCCCCCACTCTAAGAAAATCTGATTCAATATACTTGATGTGGGGACCTCCAAAAGTTTCTCAATTCATTCTAATAATTCTCAGTTTGGAAAGTACTGGTATAAATACTACCACTAATAACAACAACTGCTACTAGTTATTGAGTACCTGCCAGGTACTAGGTCCTGTTTTAGGTACTTGACACGTATTGTTAGATTTAATTCATTAGCAGAAGGGCATTGTGAAGATCAAGCGAGAAAATGTAAGAAGCTTCAGTGGAGTTCATCCTCACTCAGAGGAATAGAAATGGACAAGGAAAGTCATCTTGACATAGAGACAACAACTTTTTAATTACCTGTAAAGATACGAAAAGTGTGATTAACACTGATTAAAGCAATAAAAGACTGATGATGTCAGGGGTTTTTTTTAAGACCAAAAAAAGGCGAAAACATTGAGACAGCATGGAAAAGTACCCAAAGAGGTAGAGACCATTTGTCTCTCAAATCTGATCAATTCCTGGGCTAGTATAACAAATTGGCTTCAAAGATTCTGCATAATACCAGAATTGTTCAGAATTCCAAATTCAACATTCACTCTCTGCCAGTGCCAACTTAAGAGTTAAATGAGACCCCAAAAGACCTATACCCTCTAGGTCTAAGTAGAAATCAACTGGCTTCCTTAAAGCCCAAATCCTTTATAAAATTTTCCTAGACGAACCTGTTGTGGACAAAAACTTCTCAAATCACACTTAGTCCGAGGTAATTCTTACCGAGTATTCACCAACTCTTAAAATGTACCACCTGGTCCCCAGCTGCACGTGGTATGGATACCTTACTCATTTTGCATATTGTTTCTTGCTTAGCATGTTTGTCTGTCTTACTGATGTCTTGGATCAATTATTCCAGAAAGCAGAAAAGATGCTGTATAATAGTACCTAGCAATGGCATATCCAATTACAATTCAGAAGTGTTCTTTGATAATGACGATATATGCAATAGGAGATAAGTACTATTACATACCACATGAAATTAGGATCAAGAAAGCCTTGAACAAAGTACAATATCATTCTGGTTAAAACATAAGAAAATTTTGTGAGGATAGAGGTAATAATAGCTGTCCATTGGTCTGATACTCGAGCCCAAGGACATCTAGCTGTCATCTAACAAAAATCAGAGGCGAGACTAAGCTAGAGGTTAAGTGCCAGGTCATTTTCTAGCTCCTAACCATGAAATGAAGGCTATTTCTGATCTGCAATTATGTATTTCTCAAGCTTATGTGCCCTGTGCCCAATCAGAATCATCTCTGTTCCCTCTCCTTCCTCTGTTAACCACATCCATTTAACAACACATCAAAGGAATTAAGCTTTTTAAGCCTGATCCATTTAGAAATGGCCATTCATTACAGCTTAAAACAGTACCTAAAATCAGGAACAAAACCAGAATTTTTTACATTAAGGTTTATTTTCTCAGGTTGCCACACTTCCTTTAATCACTACTTCCAACATCCCTCCTCTTGTTATGTCTTGTTATGTCTACTCGTGTCTATAAATAGAAGAAAATCTGTGTTCGATTAGCATGAATTACCATCTTTTAAGCAGCTCCTTTTTTATTCTCAACTCTGGACCCAATAAAATCTCCTTGGCCCTGAAAGATAGTGTCTCTAGAAATGTTACTTCAATTTATAAAACTTAAACATTTACGAGGTGGGCGGATCACTTGAGGTCAGGAGTTTGAGACCAGCCTGGCCAACATGGTGAAACCCCATCTCTACTGAAAATACAAAAACTAGCCATGCATGGTGGCACGTGCCTATAATTCCAGCTATTCAGGAGGCTGAGGCAAGAGAATCGCTTGAGCACAGGAGGTGGAGCCTGCCATGAGCCAAGATCGCACCACTGCACTCCAGCATGGGCAACAGTGAGACCCTGTCTCAAAAAAAATGAAAACAAACAAACAAAAAAAAAAAAACTTAAGCATTTAAACCACATTTCTGATAAGTAGTGAGATAGAACATTAAGCAGTTACAGTATTACAAGCTTCATTCTATCTAAGAGGGAGCCTTAGAGATAACCATCCATAAAAATGAAACAAAGGGCAGGCAAAGCTTTTACACTAAACAGGTCTTGTTCATATTACTTGTATCATGGGAACCAAACAACAGTTGCATGGGTTTCCTAATCTTTACAAACATAAAAAACAAGGCTATAATAAATCCCAGTTTACAAACCCTGTCCCAAATATTTAAAAATGTTTTCTTGGACTGAAACAAATCATCAGAGACCCGCATGCCTGGACCGCATGTTCCAGTGTCATTGTAGAAATAACCTTACTAGAATGAACTAAGGTGTTGGCCATCGGGTAATACTCAAGATCATTTACAAGATACATTCCTTTGTTTTATCCACTGAAAAGACATGACTGCTTTGTGAATGAAAAGAAGTTTCTTTCAGGCCTCGGTGCCAGGAAACATTCTTCTCAGCTGCAACTAACTTTATATTTGATGGACACTAGTTCCTATAACTAATCACATTACCTTCTCTTTGTGGCCTGCCAGTTTCTCCATGGCCCACTTATACATGACATTTTGGGGTAATAGCTTCAGTTAGGTTATTAATTTCACCCAGAAACAAATTTTCTCATTTAAAGATACTGTACTGTTTTTTTCATAAATCATTTTTGGATCATAGTACAGTAGAAATAAATCAATCACATAATTGTCAAAAAAAAAAAAAGGTTACTAGGATGTCTGCCCATACTTGGCTAAAGTGCCTCCTTAAAAAAGGAAATGGCCCTATACCATGGACCAGTTACTTTCCAACAAATTGCAAATAACTTGTAGATTATTTGCCAAGGCAAGGAAGGCTGCTGCTCTAACTTTAGCCCCTACCATTTAATCCAAGGTAGATATACAGACAACTGTCTTCCACCTTCTCACCATTCCCCCAAAAATTCAGAGTTAGTTATAAAGGTCTCAGACACCTTTGGAACAAGACCCAGAAAAACAAACTTACCACCTTAGGCCTATTTTCTTGAGAATCTGGCAAAAGCTATAGACTCAGAAAAGTGTACATAACACAAACTTGTACCCAATTTCTGGGATTCTGGAAGGCCCGTAAATATCCCCCGAGCTCATTCATGAGCCTTTAGTCAAGAACTCCTTTCTAGAAAATGGCAAGCCTAGATGCCACCCACTAGAGAGAGAGAGAGA
>NW_016830185.1:18090-26465 GCF_001698545.2 Rhinopithecus bieti
TGCTTTAAAATATATTGACTTAATTATACTCATTTCCTTTATGTATTGACATTTTCAAATACTTCATATTGAAATAATTTCAAAACATGATTATTACAACATGTGGCAAATATCTTCACATCTGCCTTCATTCAAATTTTAAGCTAATGCTTAATGCATTAAACTTTATTGATGAAAATACTACATTCACATATTTCTTAAAACCAGGGCTAGAAGGGTCCTTAGAAAATAATCACACTTACATGAAATGCTGACAAATAATTTACATATCATTTCTACACAGCATTCTGTTCACACCATGTATAATCTTGACATTATCAATAACTGTGGATACATTTAATGTTGAACTTACAATTTAATACTTAAAAGCCATTGTTCCTGTCCATTAATTGCTGAATGGATAAATAAAATGTGGTACACACTCATACAATGAAATATCATTTAGCCATAAAAAGGAATGGAGTTGATACATGCCACAACATGGATGAGCCTTGAGAACATGATGCTAAGTGAAAGCCAAACACAAAAGGCCACAAATTATTGCATAATTCCATTTAAATGAAATGTCCAAAACAGGCAAAATCATAGAAACAGAAAGCACATTACTGATTTCCAGGGGCTGAGGAAGGGAAGAATTGGGAGTGACTGCTAATAGGCAAGGAGTTTCTTTTTGGGGTGATAGAAATGTTCCGGAATTAGACAGCAGTGATGCTTGCACAACACAGTGGATATACTAAAAACCACTGAATTGTACACTTTAAAATGGCAAATTTGAGGCCGGGCGTGGTGGCTCACGCCTGTAATCCCAACACTTTGGGAGGCCAAGGCGGGTGGATCACCAGGTCAGGAGATCGAGACCATCCTGGCTAACATGGTGAAACCCTTATCTCTACTAAAAATACAAAAATTAGCCAGGCGTGGTGGTGCACGCCTGTAGTCCCAGCTACTCAGGAGGCTGAGGAAGGAGAATTGCTTCAACCCAGGAAGGAGGCAGAGGTTGCAGTGAGCCGAGATCGCGCCACTGCACTCCAGCATGGGAGACAAGAGCGAGACTTGGTCTCAAAAAAAAAAAAATAAAATAAAATAAAATAAAAGTAAAGTAAAAGGCAAATTTGAAGTTATATGAATTTTATCCCAATTGTTTAAATTGCAAAAAAAGTCAATGTTCCAATTAAGAGCATCATAGTATCACAGTGTGGTCATAACTAGGAGAATAAGAAATGGGCTCTCAATCATAAAGGTGTCACATTACAAGAATTACTTGGCAAGGGACATTTTGGTGACACATTTAAGGGCACATTAAAGGATAAAATTGCTGTTGCTGTTAAAACATGTCAAGAACATCTTCCCCAGGAACTGAAATTAAAATTTTTACTAGAAGCCAAAATCCTCAAGCAATATAATCATCCCAGTACTGTCAAATGTATAGGAGTTCGCACACAAAGACGGCCTATCTACATCATTAAGGAACTGGTTCCAGGAGGCGATTTCCTCTCCTTTCTGAGAAAGAAGAATGAACTAAAACTCAGTTAGTGAAATTTTCATTAGATGCTGATTCTGGATGGCGTATCTCGAGTAAAAAATGTATACACAGGGACCTTGCTGCAAGAAACTGCCTGGAGGTGAAAATAATGTTCTGAAAATCAGTGACTTTGGAATGTCTCGTCAAGAGGATGGTGGTGTGTATTCATCTTCTGACTTAAAGCAGATTCCCATTAAATGGACAGCACCAGAAGCTCTTAATTATGGGAGATATCGTTCTGAGAGTGACGCACGGAGCTTTGGCATCCTCCTCTGGGAGACTTTCAGCTTAGGGGGTCTGTCCATAGCCTGGAATGACAAATCAGCAAGTACAAGAGCAAGTGGAAAGAAGATACTGGATGTCAGTCTCTTGGCAGTGTCCAGAGAGTATTTTAACAAAATAATGCTGAGGTGTTAGGATTACAAACTTGAAAACCGCCCCCAACTTTACTGAACTTCAGAAAGAGCTAGCTGCCATCAAGAAGAAAGTTGCACAGTGATGAAACAGTGCCAAACTCAGCCTTCAGGACTCTATTTTCAGCAGAGCAGTATTTTTCTTCTCATTAACATTTATACCACATTACCTGCAACATTCTCCCATTAACTATTTTTTAAAAATATGTGCTGCTTTAATCACTGTAAATAAGAAAGTATAAGTTCTAAATGTAAGGGATCACACAGATCTATCTTTTTCACATCTAGAACTGTTGCTGTTTCTCAAAAATTTTCTACTCCAGGCTCAGTTCATAGTCTGCTCTCCTCCATCACAGACACCTATTGGTGCTATAAGCTGTATTGGTAATAGTTGTAGGGAACATCGCCAACAGAAGATGGCCTTCCTACTCTGCTGAGACAAGATTTTATCTGTGAACACCATTTTATATTGGTAATTATCTGGACCTCCTAAGTTGTTAGGTTTTTTTTCTTTTCTTTTCTTTTGGCCAGAGATAGGTCCTGTTTTGTTAGTAAGACTGCCATTTCCCTATGTTTCACAATGCCATCCTATGCACAAAAATCCTCAAAGAGTTGAGGCAGCTGATTGTAACTGATGTTATAGAGAGCTGTGACAACAAGAATCAAGTTTGAAAAGTGCGGTGGTCTGGAGAAAGGAACAGCTAGGGTGGTCATCAAAGTAGAGAAGACAAGGCAAACATAAAACCAGCCTTCTTAACAGAGGTATGCCTTTATAAAACACATACACGCTTTTAATTTTATGATCAAATTCACCAAAAGGTCCTAAGAAATATTAGTAGTTTATATAGATTCTTCATAAAAGAGCCCTCTGGATGGCAACCAAACAATTTTTAAGAGAAACTATAAAACACAAGCCTACCAAAATAATATATTATTTTTGGTTAAGTGTCTTCACTTCAAAGGAAGCATCCCAGAACTGCATTCCATGCATTTTTACTAGTGTCTCAAACTGTCAGAATTTCATTCTCATTCTCTCACGCTTTGCACATAAACCCCAGGTAGAAAGGCATATACAGATGCACTTGACATTTAAAAAGTCAAACAAATATTGATAAGGAAGAAAGAAGTTATGAGGAGAAAGACATGGGGACAGCTATCCTAAATCCACTTTACTCCTTCATTTACCCTTATACTGCAACCTAGGAATTCTTATAGCAAACAGAGTTCCTGAGATGTTCCATGTGGATAAAATGTAACAGAGTTAAGATGTGGATTCTGTTGAGCTGCATCTTAACTGCACCCAGGGATGCTTCTCGGGATAATTATGTGCATAGGGGAAAGACACACTTAGGGCAAATGTTGCATGGAAGCCTTTTGTAAGTGCTCATGCCTATGTCAAGATTTTTAAAAACAGCATATAAATGAATATTTGCTCTACTGTAAGTGGAACAGCAAGGAAACAAAAAATTTCTCCTGCCCTCTTCTACTGTTTGATGCCTATGAATATCAGTGCACAAAACCTATACTCAGTATTTTTAAGTATAAAAGATGATAATGAAGAGAAAAATGATTTGTGTCTGTCATTTTCAAACTCCTAAGAAGAGTCTAGTATACATGTAATGGTTACTACATACAGACCAAAATGAGAGCATACTAAATCTGCCCTCAAAAAATGTGCTGCAGCAAATAAGCAAGCTCTTTTAATCAATATAGGTTTCTCGGTTTCTCTCCTATAAAATGGTGTGTTTGGTGGCAAAAAAGTCAATGTTGCACTTATACAGAAATATTAAATGTTTCTCTGGCACTGATGTGAACATTGATGAGTTCCCTATCCCATACCCTATCCCAATACCTATCGTCAACATCTAGGAATAAGCCTCAAAATGGCAATGCTTATTTTAACAAGAAATCTTTGGGAGCTTAGGAGGTCAAAGTATGAGCTGAAGGGAAAACAAAACAAAACAAAACAAAAGGCTTAGAGCTGGAATTACAAAATCAATTGTCTACAGAGGCCAAGAACATAATGAAAACAAAAGAAACGAGCTGAGTGGGGACTGACTAAGGTGAACTCTTTTTAAAAAGGCCCTTGCTCTATTCTAAAGGAGGGGCAGCACCTAGACAAGTCTAGCTGAAACCAGGACACAATGTTGCTATGCAGAAATCAGAACACAATGTTACCAGATGCTCCAATCCTTCAAGAAAAACTGAAATTTGGATTTTCTGAATTCTGATTTTTAAAAACAAACAGATTTTTAAAATTTTGAAATATCGTGTGAGGTTAAGAAGGTGCATTTGGCTGGTGGTGGTGGCTCACATCTGTAATTCCACCACTTTGAGAGGCAGAGGGCAGGAGGATTACTTGAGCCCATGAATTCAGTATCAGCCTGGGCAATACAGTGAGACCTCGTCTCTACAAAAAAATTTTAAAAAAAACAGAGGCCTGGCACGGTGGCTCACACCTGTTATCCCAGCATTTTGGGAGGCCAAGGAGAGCGGTTCACTTGAAGTCAGGAGTTTGAGACCAGCCTGGCCAACGTGATGAAACCCCGCCTATGCTGAAAATACAAAAAAATTAGCCAGGTGAGGTGGCACATGCCAGTAATCCCAGCTACTTGGGAGACTGAGGCATGAGAATCGCTTGAAACTGGAGTGTAGAGGTTGCAGTGAGCCAAGATCGCACCACTGCACTCCAGCATGGGCGACAGAGAGAGACTCTGTCTCAAAAATGAAATGAAATGAAATGAAATGAAATGAAATGAAATGAAATGAAATGAAATGAAATGAAATAATGAAATGCAATGAAATGAAATGAAAAATAAAATAAAATAAGAAAGTACATTTAACAAGCTACATTCTGCCCAAGGGCTGATAATTTGCAACCTAGGATTTAGAGGATAAAAATTAGGTTACACATGTGAGACTAGAAGGAATGGACCTGCAAAATATATTTGGCATTCTTGGAATGGAAGATTAGAATAGGAATGTAGTAGATTAAAAATACAGATTATGAATAAGTAGTGCTAACTGCTAATGTTCTTTAAAATCAAAGTCCTACATCCAAAATAATAAAAAGCAAGGAGACTGAGCATCTCAAGGCCTGGGAGCAAATGTCAGCTTAGCATAGCATCTGGTTCACAAAAGGACTTTCAAAAGTTTGCTGAACTCAACATCCCTGAGTTGAGGATCACATATATCAAATTAAAATTGAGAAGCCAAAGGGTGGTGGTTCTCAGAGGATAATTTTATAAGCAGGAATTAAAAAAAAAAAGTTACAGTAGGAAGAAAGGTTAAAGGCAAAGGAACTAGTAACCTTCAAGAGACTAAATCAAGGAGAGGCAAGATGAATTTGGACAAAGACTTTAAGGGCAACAGAAGATGCAGAGAAGGAACAGAGTTTTGCAACCAAAAACAGAAGACAAGAGAAGATGACAGAAGACTGGAAGGAATTTAATTATGGCCATATTTATATACTGTATCTTATTAATTCTTAAGAGACAGAGTCTTGCTCTGTCACCCACGCTGGAGTGCAGTGGTATAATCATGGCTTACTGCAGCCTTGAACTCCTATGCTCAGGAAATCCTCCAGCCTCAGACTCCCAAGGAGCTGGTACTACAGGTGCATACTACCATGCCTAGCTAAGTTTTATTTATTTATTTATTTATTAGAAATGGGGTCTTGCTATGTTGCCCAGGCTGATCTCAAACTCCTGGCCTCAAGCAATCCTCTTGCCTTAGCCTCCTACAGTGGGATTACAGGCATGAGTCACCATGCCTGGCCTTGTATCTTAATTCTAATGTGACTGTTATAACGTTTGTGAAAATCAGGATGATACATACAAATCAGTGTGTTATTTCTCTACTAACCCTCCTTAAAAAAACTGTTCTAAAAACAATAATGAAATCTTACAAGTAATGACATCTTTCAATCATGGAAATATGACATATGTAAGAGCTGTCCTTTCTAAAGAATAGAAAATAAAAGGGGAGTGGGGGAGGGCAGCAGATTTCAAAGTAGCCTGTAAAGAGATGGTTCCAATCAGAAATGATAACATTCTAAAAGAAAAGGAAGAAAAACAGACCTGACCAATCCTGGAATGTATCCAAATAGAAAGTAGCAGTCAACAGCCAGAAAAAGAAACTATCAGCCAGGCACGGCGGCTCATGTCTATAATCCCAGCATGTTGGGAGACCAAGTCACGCAGATGGCTTGAGTCCAGGAATTTCAGACCAGCCTGGGCAACATGGCGAAACCCCATCTATACTTATAATTTTTTGTTTTTTTGTTTTTTTTGTTTTTAAATAAAATATCGGCCGGGTGCAGAGGCTCACGTTTGTAATGCCAGCACTTTGGGAGGCCGAGCCAGGTGGATCACCTGAGGTCAGGAGTTCGAGACCGGCCTGGCCAACCTGGCTAAACTCTGTCTCTACTAAAAATACAAAAATCAGTCGGGCATGGTGGCATGTGCCTATAGTCCCAGGAGGCTGAGGCAGGAGAATCGCTTGAACCCAACAGGGAGAGATTGTAGTGAGCCAAGACTGTACCACTGCACACCAGCCTGGGTGACAGACCGAGACTCTATCTCAAAAGAAAAAGAAAAAGAAACTATCAGCCAGATGGCCCAGCACAGTGGCTCACACCTGTAATCCCAGCACTTTGGGAGGCCAAGGCAGGTGGATCACCTGAGGTCAGGAGTTCAAGACCAGCCTGCCCAACATGGTGAAACCCTGTCTCTACTAAAAACACAAAAATTAGACAGGCATGGTGGTACATGCCTGTAATCCCAGCTACTCAGGAGGATGAGGCAGGAGAATTTCTTGAACCCGGAAGGCGGAAGTTGCAGTGAGCCAAGATCACACCATTACACTCCAGCCTGGTCAAAACAGCAAGACTTCTTTGTCTCAAAAAAAAAAAAAGAAAAGAAAAGAAACTATCAACCAGAGTCTCACAGAATTAAGAGTCTACCCAAGAAGAAAGTATCGTACAAAGTTGTCAATGAGGAATTCAACAGGATGGACATCCAGCTAGATGTACTTTTAAAAGAACATCTGAATCTAGAAGCTTTGCTATAAGACCACGAGCCAAATATCTAACCCTGACCAGTTTTGTCATCCCTTTGTTCCTAAGAGATTATACAGAGGAGTAAAATACAAATTCATGGTCAGTGTAAGAAAAACTCAAATCAGTAGCATAACCTTCACATACAAAAAAATAATATTTAGGTACTGAGTAAAGAGAGATATATAAAATCACTGTGAAAGTTGTCAGTGACAATGGCTGGCTCACTCCTCATGAAGATATGAAAGGTGGGCTTTTGTTTTCTTTTAATAGGGAGACCACATGTGACAGCAAAATACCAGATTAAAAGAAAGGTTAAAATGAGGATTAAGAGTTTATGGCTCACCAGAGAAGATAGTTGTCAAGGTTGGAATGGGGTAGGAGCAGCTAGAATTGAAGAATTAGTAGTAATATTTCCTTTTAAATCTATTAAATTCTAAATGTTCTTTTTTAACTCTCATTTACCCTACTTTACTTACATAACAAGCACCAAAAAAGCAGGAAAAGCACACCATTCATCATGTGTTGACTATATGGCAACCTCTCAAATCCCTGCTTTGCAGCCAAAATAAAGATGACAAAACCCATACCTTTAAGCCCATACCCTTATACAGAACCGGCTCTCAGACATTTCTTACTTGTAATTTAAACACTGGTAAATAGCCTTGCTTATCTATCTGGTCTCATAAAAGATTAGAAGCATCCAATGATATTAGGGGGGAGGTATAGACAAGCAAGTATACTTAATATATTAAGGAGGTATAGACAAGCAAGTATACTTAATATATTAAGAAATGAAGGCTAACATGGAAGCAAGAGTCAGCCGGGCACAGTGGCTCACACCTGTAATCCCAGCACTTTGGAAGGCTGAGGCAGGTGGATCACAAGGTCAAGAGTTCAAGACCAGCCTGGCTAAGATGGTTAAACCCCATATCTACTGAAAATACAAAAATTAGCCGGGCACGGTGGCAGGCGCCTCTAATCCCAGCTACTCAGGAGGCTGAGGCAGGAGAATCGCTTGAACCTGGGCGGCAGAGGTTGCAGTGAGCTGAGATCGCACCACTGCACTCCAGCCTGGGAGACAGAGTGAGACTCCGTCTCAATAAATAAATAAATAAATAAATAAATAAATAAATAAATAAATAAAGGCAGAATCAACAGCCTCAAAATACAGCTGTCTGGAACCATTACATTCAGGGGGCAAATTGTCCTACGTACTTCAATAATACCAAGGCATCACCAAACAGTAACTATTCAGATTATCTTAAGTGCTCAAAAAAGGCAATATTAGGGTCTGAACACTGTATCTACTGTGATGGAAACACAATTTATTTAAGATGGGTAAAATACTTTTTAAATCTCACATAAATCATAAGTGCATTAC
>NW_016830185.1:29669-32633 GCF_001698545.2 Rhinopithecus bieti
TCTAGAACCAAGAATTGTGAACTACATTGACCAAGGGCTTTTGTTTTAAAGTATTACTTTTATATGAGAAGGGCACAGCTAACTAGCAATGGAGAATATTTGCAGTAGTTTCACACACTTGATAAAAATGGCATGAAAGACAAGCAGAGCTGATAGAGATTATTAGGCTGAAGATCCTTATTAACGTAGAAGATGCAAACACTTCGGGGTAAAAATATCAATAAAATCATGAAAAAACAGACAACTATGGAACAAACTAGTATTTTTTAAAAGGCAACATACACACTGTTGTACATGACAATGAGCTTTCCAAACTAGTTTTAAAAAAATTACAAACCCTTTTCCGCTCTTTCCTGTCCTTTTCATCTTTTTTCTCTCTTTCTCTGGATCTTTCCCTTGACTTGTCCAAATCTTTCTTGTCCATTTCTCTCTCCTTACTCTTGGACAATGGTGGAGGAGTATGATTAATGTAGAGCTGTTAAATCAAGGCAATATTACTAAAGATTATTAGTTTTCCAGTATTGGCATCATTTGTTTGTTTATTAAATGAAACACAATTGGGAATTATACCCAAAGTCAAAACTGATCAGCTATCTGGATTACAAGAGGTAAAATAAAAGGGCATGGCACAAATTATACAAAGCCTTCAATTCTTGGCCTTATAAAAATTACCATTTAAACTCCATCAGTTCATTTGTGCCTCAACTGAGACTCATTAGTAAATTCACAAGCTAGAGTATTCCTTATAGCTCTATTGTAAAGACCTATAACCACCATTACAAGAGTCCATATATGAACAATAGTGACTGGACTTTCTCTATCGTCAAAAAAAAAAAAAGAAAAACACCTCTACACAATCATGAAAATTTTAAATAGTCTTACCATCCACTGACAGGAAGTCAATAATGGCAATGGGCAAAAGTATAAACATAAAACCTAGCCATGATTTTGCTAATAATTCTTTTCTGCCTCAGTGTGAACCACGCAAAGATTATCCCAAATTATTTTTACAAATGTAAAGGCTGCGTGTTCTGTACTTCTGAAAGCACTCCAATTTCTATCAAAATAATCACAATTAACTGTGAAATTTGTCTTCCTGGTTCTAAATACCTCAGAAAGCCATCTAGTCAGCTGAGGATGATTAAACAATTCAAAAGACTAAAAAATAATGAACCAATATTCTCCTCTGCCTATTCTTTCTCTGCCGAAAGGACTATACGCAATAAAACAGCCAATCATCAAGGGTATTCTAACTAAATAATTAAGAGATAACCCTTCTTAGGTGAGTTGTAAATATGGAAATATGCTGTAACATAAAATATTTAGGAAGTAGTCAGGAAATAATCAGATATCTAACCTTATGGCATTTATATCTGTGCTACAAGCCTATGTTTAATTTAAGACATTAAAAGTATTATGCAGCGGAAGACTGAGTATAACTCATTACACAACTACACAATGCTAGATATACCTTAGGAACAAACAGAATAGTGAGTCAAAAGTCAAATATTTTTACATGAAGCAATCCTTTGGTATTCAAAGGAATACATGAAAAATGAAGACCATCAGTTTGATAATTAAACACTTATTTTTTTAACACCACCAAACATTTTCAATTCAGTTGGCTCAGAAATACTGCCATAGCAATGCAGAAGTAGATTCTTTAAAATTTCAATGTTTAAAAGTTGATAAACTGAAATAGACAAAATGCTTATTAATAAAGAGCAAGAGAATGATAGTCATAAAAGCACTTATCTAAAAGATACTCTTGCTGGTTAGAATGCCTTAAATGACACCAAGATTTTTCTAATCATGAGGTTTATTCATATCTTAACATTATTTATGAAAATGATTAAGACAAAGGAAATATGACTGCAATACTCAAAGAAGACTTCTCTAAGTATTAACTTTTTCCCAATAAAAGCAAAAAAAAAAGTTTCTAATCACAAATCCATACATACACACACACATACACACAACCCTTGTTAATAATGAAGTTTTGAACTGTGCTTACTTTCTTTCTGTACTGCAAGGAATTGAGAAATTTTTCTAGAACTTCTGGCATTAATGTTCAAATACTTCATTCCTGACATAAAAAGTCACATAGCTCAACTGATACATAATCAGAAATTCTTAGTTCGGAATGTACCCAATTCAATTCCTTCTTTAGAATAGTTCTGATCACAATACTCTTTTTGCATAAAAACAGAGTTTCTCATTGCCTAATGAATTAAATGCATACTCCTTAGTTTAGACATTCCAAACTCTCCACCAGCTTTTCACAATTATATCCTGCTATAGTAACCCAATGCACTCTATGCTGTGGCTATCACCGCTCCCTAACATCTGTCCTTTCCAGCAGTTCTCATTACTAGAACGGTTGTTCAGTTTTATCTTAACTTCTTAAAACTCTACTTAGCCTTCAAAGATGGCTCAAAGTCATCAGTATTCAACCATTTCTCAACTCTGCAACTCACTTTCCATTATTTCATATTTACCTTTTTTACGACAAGTGTTCCCTATTAACTTCATGTCATACATTTTTGTCCATAACAATTTCCAGTATGGTAGGAGAGCTCAGGCGCCTTTCTACTTTTACATACTTCCTAGTACCCTGTACACACAGTGAGTACTCATAAGTTTGACAAATAAAATTAAGGATTCATTAAATGGATTTGTATGTAGCATGGCTGGGTTTTGTTCTTGATTGGCTTTTATTCTTGACATTGGGATCATTAAGGTCCAAAAAAGAATTTGACTAAGTTTCAAAATCTGTTTCAGAAAACACTGCTCCATTGACTTTATTAAAGCTTCACTATATTACATAAAGATGGCCTCACTTTTAGGCTTGGGTTTGGCTGTAAATCCTCATTTTAAGATGGTGAACAAATTAAAAGCTAAATTCTGTCTTGAGGTGGTTACTGATGCCCTCCTAAATTACAGAGAGCTGCTTGGTGGAACTTG
>NW_016830185.1:35751-39631 GCF_001698545.2 Rhinopithecus bieti
AATCTCAAACCTCCCACACACAAAGAAATCATTTAAAAAAAAAGAAAGAAAAAGAAATCAACTACGATATTCCACCACAGTGCTCTTGATGAAGAATTAATAACTTACAGTTTTTTAAAAGTTCAACGTACTGCAAATTCAAAGATTCCATGAAATTAGATGACTTTAGAATTAAAATTAAATATGGAGCAAGGAATGGCTACCCTGAGTCTTCAAGAAGGCTACACCCACGATTTTGTGCTGCAGTTGAATGCCTGGGGTTTCTCTTTGCTGGGTGGTAGGATTGGATGCCACATCTGCTTTTATCGTAACGCAAGGTTCAACTTGTTGGGAACCCATTGGGTATAAACAAACCTCCAAGGGAAGATAAACAGAAGCTGCATGCTCACTGAATATACACAACTACAGGAGAACTGATCACCAAGGAGACTTTAAAATGGAACTCCTTTCAAGACTCCTTCTTAGAAGGCACACATCGGTATGATGCTCATCAAGAAGCTTGAATTCAGAGGTAACTTGTTTATCCTGTATCATCCAGGAAGTCTTCAGTGCTATATATTCTTCAATATGCTGAAAAATAGGCTTCATTCTGCTGAAAAGATTCGTTTGCTTGTAGCTACCATTTGCACTCCAAAAAAGACTGCTTAAAGCAGTTGAGGCACTTCTGGGTAAAATTTCTCTTGCACTTTGAAACACTACAAAATTAGTGCTAAGTCCTTGAAGTTTTAACATTTTTATAATAAAAATACTCAATAGGAAAAAAAATCAGTCCACCAATATAGAAAAATTCATTTTCTAATGCAATATAAAACCTCCAGTGGCTCCAGTGAATGCTTGGCATAAGACTTGAAGGAAGTCAGGACACTGGTATTCCAAACAGGTGAGCCTAACATGGACGCTGCCTTCCTCAGGCTATACTAACCTTTACTGTGGAGGAATGTGATGGAGAAGGGTGGGTATCAATTTTGCGGCGTTTTTGTTCTGTTAAGACAAAAAGAAATAGTCAGAATAAGGTATATTTCTAGTTTTCCAAACACTTTAAAAAAAAAAAAAAATTTGCATGGCAATCAAGTTCCCCTAGCAAAATCCCTATATAACCTGCCAAAACAAGGAGACAATAACCAACTATACATTAAAATAACAAAAGGTAAGAACATACAAAGAAAGGTAAACTTGCCCCTTTCAGGCTCTGGAATATCTGATCGGGGAACAGGTGATTTCAAGGACCCAGAAACTGGTGTTTTTTCTCCTCCTTTAACATTTTCCTTTGATTTCATTTCCTTTGCTATATCTCTTTCTCTGGATGGCTCCTTCTCTCTTTCCCTTTCTTGAGTTGATTTTGATTCTGCGTTGGGGACAGTGGTCTTAAATTTCTCATCTTTAGCTTTTCTTCCTTCTTGAATTTTCTTTCTCTTTGTCTGACTTTGGCGTTCTTTCCTTGGTCTCTCTTGCTTTTTCATCTTTATTTGGCCGCTCTTCCTTTGGTTTTTCTTTACCATCTTTACCAAGTACCCTGGCCTCTGGAGTAGTAGCTGGAGTCTTTTCTTTTTTCTCTTTTCTTTCTCTTTCCCTTTTCTTTGTCATTTTCTTTAACAGCTTTGTTGCTTAAGAATAAAAACATGGGATTTTAACACAAATAATCATAAAATATATCCCTTGTCTGATATATGATAAAATATATCATAAAGGGTTTCTAACTTCAAAATATTAGAACTAAGGGCGAGTCCTTCAAAACTAAAGGACAACTTTAAGACAAGTAAAAAGGAAGAAGTAATGGTCGGGTGCAGTGGCTCATGCCTGTAATCCCAGCACTTTGGGAGGCTGAGGAGGGTGGATCACTTGAGGTCAGAAGTTCGAGATCAGCCTGGCCAACATGGTGAAACTCCATCTCTACTAAAAATACAAAAAAATTAGCTGGGCATGGTGGTGGGCACCTGTAATCCCAGCTACTCAGGAGGCTGAGGCAAGAGAATCACTTGAACCTGGGAGGCAGAGGTTGCAGTGAGCCAAGATCACACCACTGCACGCCAGCCTGGATGACAAAGCAAGACTCCATCTCAAAAAAAGGAAGTATTTCTTTATCCAGTAAATTATAAACAAATTCATGAATTGCAGATTTAAAAGAATTATTAGCCGGGTGTGGTGGCCCACACCTATAATCCAGCACTTTGGGAGGTCAAGGCAGGCAGATCCCATAAGGTCAGGAGTTTGAGACCAGTCTGATCAACATGGCAAAACCCCGTCACTACTAAAAATGCACAAAAAATTAGCCAGGTGTGGTGGCACATGCTTGTAATCCCAGCTACTAGGGAAGCTGAGGCACAAGAATCACTTCAACCCAGGAGGCAGAGGTTGCAGTGAGCCAAGATCACGCCACTGCACTCCAGCCTGGGTGATGGAAAGAGACTCTGTCTCAAAAAAATAAAAAAAAATTATTAAAATAATCTCAGGTTCTTTTTTGGCATACATTTATAACCTATGAGAATAAATGGTAAAAACCAAAAATATATCCCACAAACCAACCAAGAAAACTACTATCAGGAAATGCATTACTTAGCTGGAAGGATCACTACTTAAATTAGTGTAGGCTTTTCTTATGTCTGTCCTTACTCAGATTGTTCACAGCAATCACTCTATCCTAAACTATTTTTTTTAACTTCATACCTACATTCCCCTGAGTATCCCAGCAGGAGAAACAAAGTTGTTATACAAGCATAATTCTACAAAACATAATTAGGATGTAAAGCATATCAGCAAAATAGGGTACATAAAAAATTTCAAAGTCCAACATAAATGACTTTCCACATTACTCAACCACCACTCCCCTTCTACTCATGAGGATTCATATAAGAAATTAGAATTATGAGGGCCAGGTGCAATGGCTCATGCCTCTAATCCCAGCAGTGTGGAAAGCCAAGGCTGGCGGATCGCTTGAGGCCAGAAGTTCGAGACCAGCCTGGGCAACACTGCAAGACCCCATCTCAAAAAAATACATAAAATCATTTTAAAAGAATTTAGAATTATGACACATGGCACAGTGTTCCTACCTGTTAGAGCCACTATTTCCATTGCTTGAATTCCCTTTAGGTGTGGTACTAGAAGCTTTATTAACAGCTTTCACACCACACTGAGATCTCTCCCTTGATTTATCTGAAATAAAAGTAAAGTTTTATTTAACAAGCCCCTAAATGTAAATAAGCTACAATTTCACAGCAAAATGATTAGAGAATAATTAGAAAGAAACAGCAGGCTGATTACTTCTTAACGTTTATATACTCCTATCTAGGGAATAAAAAGTTATACTAAGCCAGCATTGTACTCATTCTGTGATATAAAACATTTTACTTTGTTGAAATAAAATATATTACTTATAAGTTTCTACAAATAAGCATACCAGTCTCCTCAGTACTGCTTTCATCCGATTTAGATGCACTTCCTATTGATGATGAAGAAGGCCCACCACCAGGCCCATTTTGCACACTGGCAACTGCATTCCTCGGAGGGGGGTCTTTGTGATGAAACTCATTTTCAGGTATCATGTATGACTTTCTACTTTTCAACTGCCCAGAGTAGCTGAAAGTCGCACAAAGTATTTAAATATACAAACACAAATCAAAAAACATAAACATGAGGTTTTTAAGAATTAGCAAGTTATTCATTCTACTATGTAGTTCTAGAGAATTTAAAAAATACCAATTTTTAATAAGTTCTTGAAGGTTTGTATAGAATGCCCAACTTTCTTAAAAATTACAATTTCACTATAAACTAATCCTTAAACTAAGATGGCTTTTTTCTTTTACTCTTGAAGATCTGTTAACTATGATGATAAAATTATATTTCCTTCCAATCAAGAAATATTATATATGACTTTTGAAACTAT
>NW_016830185.1:41127-62667 GCF_001698545.2 Rhinopithecus bieti
TAACCTATGAGAATAAATGGTAAAAACCAAAAATATATCCCACAAACCAACCAAGAAAACTACTATCAGGAAATGCATTACTTAGCTGGAAGGATCACTACTTAAATTAGTGTAGGCTTTTCTTATGTCTGTCCTTACTCAGATTGTTCACAGCAATCACTCTATCCTAAACTATTTTTTTTAACTTCATACCTACATTCCCCTGAGTATCCCAGCAGGAGAAACAAAGTTGTTATACAAGCATAATTCTACAAAACATAATTAGGATGTAAAGCATATCAGCAAAATAGGGTACATAAAAAATTTCAAAGTCCAACATAAATGACTTTCCACATTACTCAACCACCACTCCCCTTCTACTCATGAGGATTCATATAAGAAATTAGAATTATGAGGGCCAGGTGCAATGGCTCATGCCTCTAATCCCAGCAGTGTGGAAAGCCAAGGCTGGCGGATCGCTTGAGGCCAGAAGTTCGAGACCAGCCTGGGCAACACTGCAAGACCCCCATCTCAAAAAAATACATAAAAATCATTTTTAAAAAGAATTTAGAATTATGACACATGGCACAGTGTTCCTACCTGTTAGAGCCACTATTTCCATTGCTTGAATTCCCTTTAGGTGTGGTACTAGAAGCTTTATTAACAGCTTTCACACCACACTGAGATCTCTCCCTTGATTTATCTGAAATAAAAGTAAAGTTTTATTTAACAAGCCCCTAAATGTAAATAAGCTACAATTTCACAGCAAAATGATTAGAGAATAATTAGAAAGAAACAGCAGGCTGATTACTTCTTAACGTTTATATACTCCTATCTAGGGAATAAAAAGTTATACTAAGCCAGCATTGTACTCATTCTGTGATATAAAACATTTTACTTTGTTGAAATAAAATATATTACTTATAAGTTTCTACAAATAAGCATACCAGTCTCCTCAGTACTGCTTTCATCCGATTTAGATGCACTTCCTATTGATGATGAAGAAGGCCCACCACCAGGCCCATTTTGCACACTGGCAACTGCATTCCTCGGAGGGGGGTCTTTGTGATGAAACTCATTTTCAGGTATCATGTATGACTTTCTACTTTTCAACTGCCCAGAGTAGCTGAAAGTCGCACAAAGTATTTAAATATACAAACACAAATCAAAAAACATAAACATGAGGTTTTTAAGAATTAGCAAGTTATTCATTCTACTATGTAGTTCTAGAGAATTTAAAAAATACCAATTTTTAATAAGTTCTTGAAGGTTTGTATAGAATGCCCAACTTTCTTAAAAATTACAATTTCACTATAAACTAATCCTTAAACTAAGATGGCTTTTTTCTTTTACTCTTGAAGATCTGTTAACTATGATGATAAAATTATATTTCCTTCCAATCAAGAAATATTATATATGACTTTTGAAACTATCATCCAGTATAGACCGGAAGTTGATAATCAGAAGTGGTAACTCTCACCAGCCTGTGGGAACATGATCGCATAATCTCCCATAATCTCCTGAAGGCAGAAGATAAACTTCAACACTGTAAAACATTTTAAAGTCTTCAGAATCCTTCTGTCATCTAGTCTTGTAAATCACATTAAAATATAATTTTGTTACCCCATAGCCAATGCATATAGATCTGGCCTCTTCTCTTTTTCTTCTTGGCAGATTTTGTGTACTCTTCTTTCCAAAGCTTGACCCAGATTCAAAACTTTTGGGTACCAAGGAAGTATTTTTGTTAGCACAATCAAGATATTCCTGATGTGAGTATATTCGCCTGTTTCAAGGCAATGTACCGATGCCTACAACAAACATTTTCAGATCCATTATTATAAAAGTACAAGTATAAAGAGAAAAATTTGCCTTTGAAAAACCCAATTTTTTTTACCTTGGTTAGTTTGTAATGCCATTTATGTACAACATGTCGAAAATTTTCATAGTCTAATTGATCAGCCTTATTTCCACCATCAAAACCAGTTGCCCGTAATATGGTAAGGAATCCTGGATAGTTTCCACATTCCTAAGGAAACAATGTTTGTCACTTTTAAGGAGAAATTATGATCCACAAAATCGCAGAAACTGAAACTTAAGTAGACTAGATCAATGTTTCCATTTAAAACCATCATGCGTATTTTGATAAGTAGTCACAAAAAGTTCAGCTCATACAAAGATATTAATTTGGAACGTCAGTTTGAGATAGAATAAAAATCTATACAGAACTTTTTAATAATGAATTAATTGTGCTTATAAACACGGTTTTACAACTGAATCTTAAACTCAGCTTCTCTTTTAAAACTCAACAATCTAGACATTAATGGATGTGGTCATTATATACATGGGTAAAATATAAGGGTTTTTATTAATCATACCTTTTCATATGTGGCTCTATCACTATGCCACCTGGTCACAGTCTCTAACATGCAGCACAGAAACCTTCCATATCGACTGGCTTCATTTTCAGTACAGCTTGCAACTGTGTAAATTATGTCAGAGAAAACCTACAGGAAAAAAATGTTTAAAACATATAAACAAATCAAGGTCAAAATCACTTAAAAATATTAGAAGATTCTCTTATAGCAAGTCATAATAAACAGGTAAACTTAGTCGAAATGTATATTCCCTTTATATAATGACACTGCAGAGACCTTTGGAGATTTTGGCTTTTGTGGGGAAATAGTGAATTCATAAAACAACCACCCAAAACAAGAACTTTTATAAAGAAAGCTGATTTACAGTGACAGGGGGGAAAAAAAAAACTATCATTATTATTACATAATAGTTTTTTTTATTACATAATAGTTTCTTAACCACTTAGCCATACATATTACTGGGTTTATGGGGAGAGTAAACAGAGGAAATGCTGATAGAAATTAAAAATAGGCAGCTGACATGCTGGAACAAACATTATGTTTTGTGGGGTTTTTTGTTTGTTTGTTTGTTTGTTTTTGAGACGGAGTCTCACTCTGTCACCCAGGCTGGAGTGCCGTGGTGCGATCTCGGCTCACTGAAAGCTCTGCCTCCCGGGTTCACGCCATTCTCCTGCCTCAGCCTCCCGAGTAGCTGGGACAACAGGCACCCGCCACCACGCCTGGCTATTTTTTTTGTATTTTTTTAGTATAGACGGGGTTTCACCGTGTTAGCCAGGATGGTCTCGATCTCCCAACCTCGTGATCCACCCGCCTCGGACTCCCAAAGTACTGGGATTACAGGCATGAGCCACCGTGCCCGGCCACATTATGTTTTTAAACCACAAAATGCAGTAACAAGAAAAAAGCTAAATGCAAAATGTGAATATGACCATACTAAAAAGCTTCCCTGCTTTTATATGTGTGTGAAGGTGTAAACTTTTGTCTTTTTTTTTTTTTTTTTAGAAGTGAAGGTTAAGAATGGAGAAGAGAGTTCTACCTATTATGATACAACATGTAAACTCAAATAGTTAATAGTTTAACCTTGAGTGACTATTACATATCAAGTGCTTTTTATGTGTAGTGATTCATTTAATCCTCACAACAATCTTATGAAGCAGGTACTTATGCTTTACAGATAAGAAAACAGGCACAGAGAGGTTAAATAACTTGCCAAAGATCATAGAGCTAGAAAGTAGTAGATCTAGGATTCAAGTTCAGACACTTGGTTCCTGATTTCATGCTTTTTAACCAAACACACAATAATACCTCTATAAATTACAATGTTAGCTATCTTTGTGTGAGAATTTTTTAAAGGTTGCAGTAAAAACTTACTCGATCATAGCAAAGAAGTGTGGAAAAATTT
Source organism: Rhinopithecus bieti (assembly GCF_001698545.2). Lineage (NCBI taxonomy): Eukaryota > Metazoa > Chordata > Mammalia > Primates > Cercopithecidae > Rhinopithecus > Rhinopithecus bieti. Next base: position 44,884 of record NW_016830185.1, read on the forward strand.
GGAGTTTTCTGTTGATGTACCAATTCAACAAAACGAGCACAGTAAACAGCATCAATTGCTGAAAAAATACATCGAGGAAATATACACAGCTGTAGAAATTTTGTGATGGTCTCATTTTGGTAGATTCTAAAATAAAGGAAGAATATATTAAGTGGTAAACTTCTTCCTCAAGTGCCTCAAAGCCACTAAACATGACAACATATTACCTTTAGTGTAGAGAATACTATAAAACCACAAACTATTTATAGTTTGTAACCAAATGTCATGCCTGGTCATGATTATCATTTTTATTATGTGGACTTTTTTTCTATCTATGATTTCTCCAGAAATATGTTTTATACAGAAAAGTTGAATGACAAGCTGCCAATATGTAGTTAAAAGTTAATTAACTTCACCAGCAAACTATATCAGTTCCTCTAGTGAACGTGAAGTTGATTCTGCATTAACAAATAACCAAAGAATGGGATAGAAAACACTGAGTTGAAATACAAACATAATACACTGTAACACCTCTAAAGTTATAATGTTTTGTTTTCTGTAATTCACCAGCATTGGGAATGTAACAATTCCAACAACTTACTTGCTAAAAGCCAGTTGTCCTTTTCCAGTTTCAATCTCTGCAGAACTCTCTGTACATGTTCCATCTGTTTCTTTTCTTCTTCAAGAAGCTTGTCCTGAAGGGCAGTACAGCGCTCCTTCTCTTTTTTCTTTTTATTTGGGGGCTACAAAGAATAAATCAGATACTTTTCTAAATATATGCACATTACCTTTCTTCTTTTAATTGAAAAGTTTAAAGAGATAAAGGCTGACAGTTTATAACTACTTTAACATGAATATAGGTCCACCTGAATGTGCTTTTATCTTCATTCAACACACTCATAACATTGTCATGGCATCTTCACACACCATCAAAACAGGCTACATTTGCAACACTGATACTATCAGTCTCAGGCATGGTGTCATCTTTGACTCTTCCTTCTCCTTTATACCAAGACTGGTTTACAAGCCTTGTACACTGCCGCTACCTCCATCAGTCTATGCTCTCACAATAGACTGCCTAAAAATCCACCTAGCTGGTCTTTAGCCTAATGCTAGTCCCTTCCCCTATTAAAAGCATCTTTCATACTGCTGTCATGAGTAATCTGTTTTAAGTACCATTTTTTACATTACTCCCCTGCTCAGGAATCTAAAATAGCTCTCAATTTTACCAAGTCTATTTTTCTCCCTGACTTCCAATGCCCTACATAATCTGGCCCCATCATATTCATATGTATCACTAAGTACATTCACTATGTGAAAGTGAATCAGTAAAAGTGGTCTCCCTAAACCTCAATGTACTTCCTGTCTTTGCTGGAACCCTATGGTGACCTCCCTATCTGCTTCCATATTTCCAAACCTAATCTACCTTCAAGGCCTGTCCATTTCAAGACTCAGCTTTTCAACAGTCTTCTCCTAAAGAACTCACTTCTTGAGAACTACTGATCTTGCTATTAGAGTCACATGAATCACTTTAAGTTACCAGCATAGTTGTCAGGAGAAAAGGACACTCAAATAATTTTTGATTAATCATAATCTCCACCTAGTCACCACCTCCTGGCCCTCCACTCAGAAGTAACTATTAAACCCCATTTAAGAAAATATTATATAGCAACAAGATCACTGTTTTAAGGAACCAGAGCTAAAACAATTTCAAAATATAGGTGAGACCATAAAGTTATTGCACTTGAACTACTAGAACAAAAACCTACCATTTCCTGATTGTCATCAATTGCTTTCATCTGGACTTTAAGTTTATTGACTTCTCGTTCATAGCTGGTGTGTGGAACTGCAAGGTCATACATTGTCAATGACCAGAATGTGGCATAGAATTGAGGGCTGATGTCATCCCAGACTTTGGAAACATGTAAGGAGACCACTGCTTCATGAACAGGCGCCATCACCATCTCACATGATGTAATGTACTTATGAACTTTATGTTGCTGTTTACTTCCCTTTTCTGATTTTTTAAGTTCATCATACTTTGACTGTAGATAAAAAGTAAAAATACATACATACATACATACACACACAACATAATTTATAGCTTTGACTTTCATGGTATAAAAATCTATATTCCCTTCTAAAGAATCAAAAGATGACCAATCTCAAAACTGTTATAGAAATTCTAGTTTCTTACCAACAACGTTTATTTTAAGATAAATCATCTCTGGAAGATATTCCAATCTTTAGTACTGTGTGCCAACTAGGAGATTCTCAGAGGGCTCTTATCTAATCTGACCTGTTGAATAAAGTGAACAGGGTATATGCATGTCCCCCTCTTCCATTCCTCCACCCTACTCCCTCTTGCTGCTGTATCAGGGATTGAACATGTAGGGTTTCCAGTCCTGCTTTTGAGATATTCAAGGGAACAAATAGAAGGTCTTAACATGAGAAAAGAGGAAGAATGGAACTAATAACAGTCAACTAGGACAGAATGTAGTATCACTACATGTAGACCCTACCAAATGTTAAAATTCGTCAATTAAAAAGCTGGATCAAGAGACTGAGGAGGGCAGATCCCTTGAGGTCAGGAGTTCAAGACCAGCCCAGCCAGCATGGCAAAACCCCGTCTCTACAAAAAATTAGCCAGGTGTGGTGGCACATGCCTGTAATCCCAGCTACTTGGGAGGCTGAGGTGAGAGGATCACTTGAATCCCAGAGGCAGAAGTTGCAATGAGCTGAGATCATGCCCCTGCACTCCAGACTGGGTGACAGAAGGAGACTGTCTCAAAAAAGAAAAAAAAAAAAAAAAAAAAAGCTGGATCAACATTAAGAAAAGTTACAAGAAATTTGTTTTAAGACTGCTAAGTAGGGTGACCAATTGTCAGGGTTTTCTGGGGATTTAGGGGTTTCTGGGGATTTAAGACTTCAGTGCCAAAACTGGGAACATCCCAGGCAAACCGGGACCAACTGGTTACTCTATTGCTAAGCCAAATAAATTTTTCTGTGAAAAGCTTTGGTATATTGAAGTTTAAAGCATGTGAGAACTGATGCTGCAGCTTCTTTTGCTTAACTGGTTTATCCTAATTTGGGGGAAAAGTCAGAGGAATGCCATATTCTTAATTGTATGAGAAAAAATGTGTTAGTACAATGGGAGGGGCTGTAGAGATATGTGTATGCCAAATATATTATACATATATATACACACACACACACAAAATATACATATTCTCTATATATATTCTCTATATATGAAGATAACATATATGAAAATAACATACNATGCTGAAGCTTCTTTTGCTTAACTGGTTTATCCTAATTTGGGGAAAAGTCAGAGGAATGCCATATTCTTAATTGTATGAGAAAAAATGTGTTAGTACAATGGGAGGGGCTGTAGAGATATGTGTATGCCAAATATATTATACATATATATACACACACACACACAAAATATACATATTCTCTATATATATTCTCTATATATGAAGATAACATATATGAAAATAACATACATATATATGAACATACATACATATATATATATATGAAGATAACACAGAGTTGCTATTGTTTCACATCCTTCAGTCTCTTTAGGATGAATGAGCTCTCATGCAGAAAACTTTGTTTGGGTTAGGTATCACCCTTAATACGAACCTAAAGGATGTCCTAAAACTAATTACTACTTTATGTTAGAAAATAACTTAAATCATTCTATTTGTGCTAAACACATAACCCAAAATGAGATGACCAAAGGCTCTGCTTCCAGTTCTACACTGTGATAGGAAAAAGAGTCTCAGCTCCTTACAGCTCAGTTACCTGCCTTCCTTCCTGACTGCTCAATTTTACAATTGTTCTAGAATTTTACAATTGTTCTAGAAGTGGGAAGATTTATGCTCCGTTACCCCCATTTTAGAGAGCATGCTGACAACCACTGAGACCACATAAGTGACAAAGTTACAAAGAACATTAGTTATGAAAAAGGAGTCCCAATTGCATCAGAAACCTGAGGGAACAGCAGTTGGGAAAACAGAGAATTTTTTTTAATTTAGAGAACAGGTCTTATTGAAGGTAACTAATATGAATCTAGATGAGCAGAATGACTTCTAAGGTTCTAACAAAACGGGATAAAACAGGGCTGACACTATCTGCATAAAAGACAGCCTAGCTACCTGTTCTGGGCAAGATCTAGAATATGAACTAGGTAAAAGCCTATCTTTCAGAACTGTGTCTCAAGGTGGACCACAACCTCAACAGTTAAAACTAAAAATTAGTTTATCAGTATGAGAGGGTTACGTGATAGCTCCAGTCTCCCCAGTCCTCTGGGTTTGAATCTGTGATTTCTATTGTTAGGAACCCCATAGTCACTACCTAGTTAGAAAAATAGGCTTGGTCAGAAAAGAAGGCTATACTTCATATTTACCTAGGATGAATATGTCCTTGTCTAAAGTCAGTTTAACTCCCACTTCAAGTTCACACCTTCAGTCAAATGTAGAGACATAACAGTTCTACATTTCAAATCACCTGGGGAACTAGACTTATGGAATAGAACTGATATCCACAATTATTGCTGTACTTCTCACTATTGTTCAAAAATCTCATCTCAAGAATCTGAGCAGGCCAGGCACAGTGGCTCATGCCTGTAATGCCAGCACTTTGGGAGGCCGAGGCAGGCGGATCACCTGAGGTCAGGAGTTTGAGACCAGCCTGGCCAACATGGCAAAACCCCATCTCTTCTAAAAATACAAAAATTAGCTGGGTGTGATGGTGGGCACCTGTAATCCCAGCTACTTGGGAGCTTGGGATAGGAGTTGAACCCGAGAGGTGGAAGTTGCAGTGAGCTGAGATTACACCACTGCACTCCAGCCTGGGAGACAGAGCGAGACTCCATCTCAAAAAAAAAAAAAAAAAAAGAATCTGAGCAGCGTTTGGCTGAATTATCTCCAAGAGAGCCTGCTGATAGTCAATTTATAGAGGGGACATAGCAGTCACCTCTTCAACAGAGGTTTTCACTCAAGAAGCAAAAGCAAGGATCCCAGGGCAGCTTGGATGCCCATCCAGTGCAACCACAAGGTTGCTGGTAAACCCCTTTTCCAGAAAGTGGCGTGTTGCCTACAGATAAGACTTATATCTAACTTGGCTATACAGCCACTTCCGATTTCTGTTTTCTTCCAAGCCTGAGAGGGAAATGCCATTTCTTTGTTTAGGTTTTTGCATCTCTTAAAAGACAAACATAATATTTTACACAAGTAAGAGAGAAAAGGTAGCTTGAATGACCTGCTCCATTTTCTGACCTGGCAAAGTTCAGCCAACGTCAGACAATCAGGTGTTCCTGTTTGCTAGGATTCCATATTGCTGATTAGTGTGTTCACTTAGCACAGGGCAGGTCAGAATTCCTAAGATGAAGCAACTCTCCCACCTCTGTCTGTCAAGGAATCAGGTACCCTCTTGTACAGCTGAGAATGATCTACCATGGGGTGTAACAACAGTAAGACATTACACAAAGACAGCATACAATTCTCTGGATTGAGAGGATCTAAAGGGGAAGAAGCTAGCCTAACACCACTCCCTTATTGTCTTTTCCCTTCAGAGTGTATACATAACACAGGAATTTCTGCATAGTGCTAACAAAGTGATAATTAAATCAAGTAACAGTTAGGAAAGAAGTGGGAGACTGTAGCAGTTGATATAGTAAACACTAACAGCAGATGTTTGATTAAATGATTAGACTCCACATTTCTCATCACCTTTTTTGTATACCTCTACCACACAGCTCTGTACCCCTATTGGAAACAAAGAAGGAATCCTAGTTTAAGGGCCAAAACCTTCCCCCAAAATCTGTAGTGAAATGTACTTACAGATAAAATCGTTAAGAAATAATTTGGATCGTTCTTGAGCGGCAGCAAAGACACTTGTACTTACCGAAATATGATGCGCATACATTGGCCTAGACAGGAAAAATGCTGCATCATGGGGTGTATGAAATTCATTACAGAGTACATCAATTGAAGGCACTCGCTTTATATAATCTTCTGTGCTCAGATTAGATGCTAAAAACCCACCAAACTGCACCAGGGTATCATGACACTAAATTTAAAAAATAAGACAAAATCAACATATTTTCCAAAGTGATTAAGAAGTCATTTCAGGAATATTTTAACAATTAAGAATCCAAATTTTATAATTTAAAAGGACTTTAGAGACCATCTACAAGTATAATCACACGACCATGTTACGAAAAAAGATGCCAAGGCCCTGACAGGTTGACTAATCCAAGGCTTTACTAGCCAACTAGGTCTCTAAATGTCAAGCTGTTGTTCATCACTTTTAGTGGAATATATTTACCTAAATCAAATAAAATAATAACCATAGGCAAACAGAAGTCAATTCCTTTGCCCTTAAAAGAAGAAAACTTTATTTACAGAATATATTTATAAATATTAAGTACCAAAACTTAAGATTAGCACACAAAATGTGTTTAACTATCAACTATAATGCAAAGAAAAAGAGAGATAGCAACCCAGCCTGGGCAACATGGCAGAGCTCCAACTCTACAAAAAAAATCCAAAAATTAGCCAGGCATGGTGGTGCATGCCTATAGTCCTCAGCTACTCGGGAGGCTGAGGTAGACTGATCACTTGAGCCAGGGAGGTAGAGGCTATAGTGAGCTGAGATCATGCACTGCACTCTAGCCTGGGTAACAGAGTGAGGCCTTGTCTTAAAAAACAAAAAGGAAAAGAGAGCGAGCATGCACGAGTGAGCAAGCAAGCAAGCATCTATTCTGTTATGACTGAGATTTCCAGAGATCAGGAAAGATATAAATGCAAACAACTTGAAGTTGCAGGGATTTAATGATGTAATATTTAATTAACTGACAGCCTTACACATAACATATCTTGGAGCTATCTCTTAAATATCATAATTTACATAGAAATAGGCCCTATTTCTAGAATGTCTTTCACATTAGATTAGGATGTCTCATATTCACATGATGTGCAAAATGACATTTTCAAATTATAACACATTATCTTCCCTTAACAGGATTAAAACATGTACATAAACATAAAAGCCACTTTAACTTGCCTGGTCATAGAGCTTTCCCACAAGTTTCAAATGTTTCTCTCCACCTTCCTGAAAGATTACCCCATTTCTCTGCTGAGCCATAAGCAGACAGAGAGGAAGGGCAAGATCATGGTCCAATAGAGCATCCTTTAATCTCTGAGAGGATTTTTTAGTGTTTCTGATCTGACCAAAATAACCACCCTGCACAAGAGAAGACACGAATTTACCAGTGTACAGTACATAACCCATGCTAATTTGAAAAAAGGCAGAAAAAAGTTGAGTTAAAATCCTTAATATAAAAAACTCCTACATTCCATATTCCTTCCCTTACACAAATTTATTTCAGTGACTATTACAGACTACAGTCACTGGCTTAAAGGCAAATGTCAACTGAATTTAAATTTTTGCATATTTTCCATTTTCCACCTTGCAGTCCGTCATAAAGGATTATTCGTTATTCAGTATGGCACAGATTCAACAGAGCAACTAAGACTTAAGGGAGTGAGGATATCAAGGATCACAGAAGATTTAGTAATTATTTGGTAATTTTATTTATTTATTTATTGAGACAGAGTCTCACTCTCTTGCCCAGGCTGGAGTGCAATGGCGAGATCTTGGCTCACTGCAACCTCCGCCTCCTAAGTTCAAGCAATTCTCCTGCCTCAGCCTCTCAAGTAGCTGGGATTACAGGTGCCCACCACTACGTGTGGCTAATTTTTTGTATTTTTAGTAGAGGTGGGGTTTTGCCATATTGGCCAGGCTGGTCTCGAACTCCTGACCTCAGGTGATCCACCCACTTCCCAAAGTGCTGGGATTATAAGCGTGAGCCACCACACCCGGCCTTATTTGGTAATTATTTTCCTTATGGATGCATTTCTTACTGTCTTTGTTTTTTCTTTTTTATTATACTTTAAGTTCTAGGGTACATGTGCATAACGTGCAGGTTTGTTACCTATGTTTACATGTGCCATGTTGGTGTGCTGAATCCATTAACTCGTCATTTACATTAGGTATATCCCCTAATGCTATCACTCCCCCGTCCCTCCACCCCACAACAGGCCCCAGTGTGTGATGTTCCCCTTCCTTTGTCCAAGTATTCTCATTGTTCAATTCCCACTTATGAGTGAGAACATGCAGTGTTTAGTTTTCTGTTCTTGTGATAGTTTGCTGAGAATGATGGTTTCCAGCTGCATTCACATCCCTGCAAAGGACGTGAACTCATCCTTTTTTATGGCTGCATAGTATTCCATGGTGTATATGTGCCACATTTTCTTAATCCAGTCTGTCATTGATGGACATCTGGGTTGGTTCCAAGTCTTTGCTATTGTGAATAGTGCTGCAATAAACATACGTGTGCATGCGTCTTTATAGCAGCATGATTTATAATCCTTTGGGTATATACCCAGTAATGGGATGGCTGGGTCAAATGGTATTTCTAGTTCTAGATCCTTGAGGAATCGCCACACTGTCTTCCACAATGACTGAACTAGCTTACAGTCCCACCAACAGTGTAAAAGTGTTCCTATTTCTCCACATCCTCTCCAGCACCTGTTTCCTGACTTTTTAATGATCACCATTCTATCTGGTATGAGATGGTATCTCATTGTGGTTTTGATTTGCATTTCTCTGATGGCTAGAAAATTTTTGCAATCTACTCATTTGACAAAGTGCTAATATCCAGAACCTACAAAGAACTCAAACAAATTTACAAGAAAAAAACAAACAACCCCATCAAAAAGTGGGGTTAAAATCCTTAATATAAAAAACTCCTACATTCCATATTCCTTCCCTTACACAAATTTATTTCAGTGACTATTACAGACTACAGTCACTGGCTTAAAGGCAAAGGATATGAACAGACACTTCTCAAAAGAAGACATTTATGCAGCCAGCAGACACATGAAAAAATGCTCATCATCACTAGCCATCAGAGAAATACTTACTGTCTTTTATACTTTGTTTCAGCTTTTTTAAAAAGTTGAAGTAATTACTGTATCTCAATTTCAAAAGGGGGTAGGGATGGTTGTGAAAGGAAGGTATGTACGGCTTTGACATTTGGTTTTATAAACTTACATATTGTTTGGATTCTCTACTATGACCATGCATACATCAATGAATTTTAAAAGTTGATGAACAAAAATAGCAATTCTTACCTCAGCTTTTAGCTGCTCTCCACCAGTCATAGCCTCTAGTTGCTCCATTGTCATTTCCTCTGTAATTTCTATTCCTGCCATTTTTTGCACCACTTCTTTCAATATAAGCAGGTCAAAACTATTCAAAAAGAAAAAAGAAACAGTGTATAGTTAGAACTTCAAATATAAAAGTAACAATATATTGTAATTAATATACTGAGAAACCCTAAATTATTTGTATATAAATATGGGAGAAGGGGCGGAAGCAGTTTTTAACTGCATTCCTAGAACTATATTGACAAATACTTGGTGTGTAAGTTCATTTTAACTTTTACTTGGAAATAATTTCAAATTTACAGATAGGATGGAAAAATAAAAACAGTACAAAGCTCACCCATATATCCTTTACCTCAACTTCACCTGGTAACATTTTTACTCCTGCTTGATCATTTGCATTTCCTCTCCCTCTCTGGAGCCCCTTTCTACATACATAGTCACACACTCAATTTTTTAATCATTTGAGGGAAAATTATTTATATATCATGGCCTTTTACCCCTAAAATTTCTAAGACTGCATTTCCTAAGAGAGCTATTCTCTTAAATAACCACAGCACAGTTATCAATTTTAGTACATCAAACACTGATAAAATCCTTAAATCTACCATTGATATTTCATTTTATCAGTTGACCCAATAAAGTCCTTCACAGCATTTTTTCTCCTCCAATACAGGATGGCCAAAACATTTTTGATGGTATAGAGCCATTTCTAAATAATCCATTTACTAAAAAGGGACAAAGATGTAGCATGGTCACATACACTTGGAAGAAAAGCAGGGAAGGAAGGAAAAAAAGAAGTTCTAAGCTGTGATATCTGAGCCAAAGATGACAATTTAGTGGCCAGCCCAGAGCACATTTCAGTAATGTGCCAACAGTTACGCTTTTTAATCTTCAAAGTTTAGGACTACCAATGAAAATAATACCTTATGTCCTCTAAGATCTTCTTTAATTAGTTAATCTAAACAAAGTAAAAACATTCTTTCCTAAAAAATCCAGATGTTTCTCCAAACATAAAGTCAGACATACCCAAGACACAAGCTAATAGACAAAAGAACCATTTTCTAAGATTCTTATTAAGGGTTTGTTCTCTCAACTTGCCGTGCTTTCCTTAGTTGCTTTTGTTTTTTTTTTGTTTTTTTTTTTTTGTTTGTTTGTTTGTTTGTTTTTTTTAAAGAAAGCCCTCATGAAAACTAGTATATAAGTACCAATGAAACAGTTTATTTTTTCTTCAAACTATGTTTTAATTAGATGGTCACACAAACTGTATTCATAGTACAGAAAGCTGAGTTATAGATTTAAAAAATGATGTATGTTATTCCGGCCTATAGATAAAGAAGAATAAAAATATATAGAAATGGCAGAGAGACGAGCATAAGGGATGTGCCAAAAAAAACATAAGTTTAAATATTTTTTAAGTTTTCCCTAAGCCAAAATAAGAATCTGTCAATAATTACTTAGGTAATACTTGTTTGGAACACCAAATAGCTTTTAATGTTTTGTTTGTTTGCTTTCTACCAGAAAGCTTCTGAAAACAATTTCAGGTTCTTTGATTCTAGTCAGTCTACTTCTCATGAGGTTTAATATATATACATACTAATTCAAACTCTAAGCACTGATATTGGCCCAAAATAAAATAAACTTCAGTATTTATAAAGAAAAAAGGACATTGTCCAAAAGGTATGGAAGCCTTATGTATCTCTAAAACTCAAATTCAAAAATTATGCTTTAAAGGTATTATATACACCCTCAAAATAAATATGTTCCTACCAGATGTTCAATGTGATACAGGTCAATTACTGCATACTGACCTAGTGCAGTATGTTTTGTTATAGGAAGATACACAATATATCATATTAGGCATTTACTCAAAAGCCCAATAGGCAGTCAAAATAAATGAAAGTATATTTTTAGAGCATTAACATATATAGCCAAATAGTACATTTATTCATGAAAAAAAAGTGTCTATTTATGTATGATCATTTAACTAAAGAATTTCATGTAAATAAGTGAGCAACTATTCTACTTGAGCCTACAACCAACAAGTAAGTAGTCTTTCAGGATAATAGGAGTCTCAATAACCCCAAACCACCAGAAGTACTCTATTGAATTTCGTTATGTATAATTTGCTATGGAATACCTTTTGCCCGCCTTTAGCTGATTGGCAACATACTGAAGAAGACCAGCAAGATCAATTGGATATTTACGAAAAACTGCACCACAGAAACTAGCCAGACCTATATGAAATAAAAAAGGAGTAAAAACAACTCATAAAACAAAATGCACAAGTATCATTTCAACTAAACCTCTAAAATAAAATGAGATAGGAATCATTGTATTGCTGATGCTGTTGAATGGAGTTTCATAATAATAACAATAACCAATATTTATTGAGCATACATATGTCAAGCACTGTACCAAGCACTTTATAATGATTATCTCACTTAATCCTTGCAACTATTATCCTATGTTGGTATCACCTATTGATGAGGCAAATTCAGAACAGACATGTCATGTAACTTGCTCACGGTCACATAGTATAAAGTAGAGCAGTAAGTCAAATCTTTGCAGCCTGATTCCAGAGTTTGTGAAACTAAGATATAACAAAATCTTGCAGATCACTCAGTAAACTTGAATAAATGACAAAATGCCAGCCCTCGAATTGAGTCAAGGAAAAAAAAAAATGTCTTTTTATCTAAGAACATGTTACTAGTTGTGGAGGTGCAAGAAAATAAAGTATTACCAGACCTGGAAGCAGACAAGAGACCAATTTTAACCAATGGTCCTTATCATACCATGAATAGGGAGGAGACTCCAGCCAATACAAGAGTAGGAGATTCAAGTAAAGTCAAGTATTCTGCAACCTATTCCACAACTATTTGCTAAGCACCTAAATGATATTGGACAAAACTCAAGTCCTGCCTTCAAGGAGCTGAGTCTAGTGGAAGATACAGAAAAGTAAACAAATAACTATGATGAGCAAAATGCTCCATGGGAATATAAAAGAGGAACGCCCAATTCAGACTTGTGGGTGGGAGCATTAACAGAAAAAGCTTTCCAGAAGAAGTGACCTCTAAGCTGAAATCTAATGAATAAACAGAACACGGAGTGGGCCATGAAGGATATTCCAAGTCAAGTGAATAATGGGCAAAAGTTCACGGAAAGTACAAGAAGTTCAGTATTAATGGAATCTAGAATATTGGGAAGCAGGGAAAAGATGAGGCTAGAACAGTGCAAAAGGACCTGATTTCAAAAGAACTTACTTGTATGACTTATTAAACATTTCGGACTTTAAAGGACAATGGGGAGCCACTGCAAGATTCCGCTATCAGATACAATAAGTTGAAAGAAAGGGAACTGGCTGCTAGAAACCAAAGGTACAAGAATTAAAAAGAAATATGGTTAGTTTTTTTGGTTAAACTAAGTCAAGTTTTTGTTCTTTTAAGATGACTGGAACCTCAGGATGGAATGGGAAGAAATGAGACTAGCTCCCTTATGATCAACTCCTATGAAATAATGTTAGTTAAAAAGAAGGAGATTTTTGGCTAGGCATGGTGGCTCATGCCTGTAGTCCCAGCACTTTGGGAGGCCAAGGTGGGCAGATCACTTGAGGTCAGGAGTTTGAGACCAGCCTGGCCAACATGGTGAAATCCTGCCTCTAACGAAAATACAAAAATTAGCTGGGCATGGTGGCACATGCCTGTAATCCCAACTACTAGGGAAGCTGAGGCAGGAGAATTGCTAGAACCTGGGAGGCGGAGGCTGCAGTGAGTCGAGATCACACCACTGCACTCCAGCCTGGATGACAGAGCGAGACTCCATCACAAAAAATAAATAAATAAATAAATAAATAAAAAGAAGGAGATTTCATCTCCCCAGTAATGCTTACCCAAATTCTATCACAGTCAATAATGGTCTCTTAAGTTAGGAAAATAAATAAGTACCATATCAACCTCCTTAAGTAGCCAAGGACTCTGTAGAACAAAGTAGCTAGATATTCTCAACAACTCTTAACAAGTAGGCTTCTAAAAGTCTCTAAGCGTAGGTAATAAAACACATAACATGGCAGTTACCACAGACAGTATTTTCATTTTCGCAAAAATAAAAATACTTACTCTGAAGCCAGCTTGAGATGGTTGTGTCATCATGTTTCATTCTTTCCTTTTCTGGATTAGCTAAAGCTTCAATGATACAATCTTTCATACATTAAGAAAAAACTTAAGTCATTACATCTCTAATAAAGACCCTTAAAACATAAATATGCCACATCATAGGGGCAAAATTGTTGGTCATTACAAATTATTTTTCTTTTTTTCCAAGACCAGGGATGTTGCTAAAACTAATTATTGAAAAATACACTCATTGTAGTACCAACATTCCTTCTTTAGCCTCCTTTCCATCTTTCAGCAATCAAGATAGATTCCATCAATATCAAGATGTCTGGTAAGCCAGTTGGGTGCAGTGGCTCATGCCTCTAATCCCAGCACTTTGGGAGGCCAAGGTGGGTGGATCACTTGAGGTCAGGAGTTCAAGATCACCCTGGCCAACCTAGTGAAATCCCATCTCTACCAAAAAACTAGGAAATTAGCCAGGTGTGATAGCACCCGCCTGTAATCCCAGCTACTTGGGAAGCTGAGGCAAGAGACTCACTTGAACCCAGGAGGCGGAGGTTGCAATGAGCCGAAACCGTGCCACTGCACTCCAGCCTGGGCGACAGAGCAAAACTCCATCTCGCAAAAAAAAAAGTCTGGTAAGCCTCATGTCTCCCTTTATACAACACAAAGACACACACTCTCTCTCTCTTTCTCTCTCTCTCTCACACACACACACACACACACACTACTGACTGACCAAACTTCAGATCAGCCACCTGAGTCAACCTCAGATGGTTACTAAAGGAAAACAGAATGAAAATAAAACATTTACCATATGATCTATTAAATATGAAATCTACATATTACTTCATTTGAAAGGATACAGGCCAAGACATCATAATTCAATGAAGTGAGGTATTTCAATGAATCTACTACAGGTGTTATTAAGTTATCATACTTCTGTATTTGTGACAAGATCTGGAAAACAGCAACAAATAATAGAAGGTATTAACTGATCAAAGGATTTCTATTGTGCCAACTAAGTAATGGCTACACTTTTTATTTTTCAAAAGAAATAATGCTTATAATTAAAGTGGCTTCCTATATAAATATTTAAATAAAGTGGTTTCTATATAAATATTTCATATATATATAGAAATTACTATTTTATCTCTGCCTTAGAGAATATTTTCTTAGGCTACATTTTTCAGTTAGAAAATAATTCCAATTCTATAAAAAATGACAGTGGTAATCTGACTGGAATTGCAATGAATCTGTAGATTCCTTTGGGCGGTATGGACATTTTAACTATATTGATTCTCCCAATCCAAGAGCATGGAATGTCTTTCCACTTGCTTTTATCATCTATGATTTCTTTCATCAGTGTTTTACAGTTCTAATACAGATCTTTCACCTCCTTGGTTAGATATATCTCTTGGCACTTTTTTTGTGACTATTATAAATGGGATTGTGCTCTTGATTTGGTTTTCAGCTTGAACATTATTGGTGTATAGAAATGTTACAGATTTTTGTATGTTGATTTTGTATCCTGAAACTTTACTATGGGTACACATGGACATAAAGATAGAAAGACACTGGGGACTCTAAAAGTAAGTGGGGTGGGGCTTGTGAAGGTTTGAAAAACTACCTACTGGGTACTATGCTCACAATTTGGGTGAGGAGTTCAATAGAAGGCCAAACCTCAGCATTATGCAATACATCCATGTAATAAACCTGCACATGTACCCCTTGAATCTTAAAAAAATTAATTAAAAAAGGAAATAACTCCAGTTGGCCTAAAGCTGAATTTTGGAATGAAAGAGTCTAGTCTCTCTCATGTGTTTTAGAAATCTCTAAATATTGGCCAGGCATGGTGGCTCACGCCTATAATCCTAGCACTTCAGGAGGCCAAGGCGGGTGGATTACCTGAGGTCAGGAGCTCAAGACCAGCCTGGCCAACATGGTGAAACCACATCTCTACTAAAAATACAAAAAATTAGCCAAGTGCAGTGGCGCGCGCCTGTAATTCCAGTTACTCAGGAGACAGAACCCGGGAGGCAGAGGTTGCGGTAAGCCGAGATCGGGTCACTGCACTATAGCCTGGGTGACAGAGCAAGACTTCATCTCAAAAAAAATAAATAAATAAAAATAAATAAACATTGCAGTGATAGTACTACAGGTAAATCACAATGAAATGTCATTTGAATGTTTCTAAAAGCTAAAATCAAGTAATAAGTCCAGAAATCAAAATGTGGTATACAAAATAACATTATATATACAAAATAACTATTATAATTGTCTATAATAGTAGCACTGTTACTATTAATAGAAAAATAGTTCAATGTGTTACATATACTGTGCAGTAATTTTGTTTTACAATGTTTCATTTTCTAACATCATTCTGTTTCCACCTGAGCTGATTTAAAGGCAACAAAAGAAAATCCCTTAAAATAATATTAACCTCAAAACATACATAATCAAACAAAATGGTTGGATTGCTGTGGCTCAACTTCCCAATTTGTCTTCCAGAAGGCTTCACATTTTCCTTGGTTAGGCGCCTACAGAGGAAGAAAAAGGTGGCAGGGATCATCTTAAGTAACATTCCTTGTAATGTTGATAGCTTTGTTACATCATCGTGGGGGAAAAAGCAATTATTCCCCAAATATCCAAAACGGATTAATGCAAACAACCACATTCATCACATCCTTTATGGCAGGATTTGGGCTATTTTGGTTAGGGATTCTCCCAGAGGGTATTGAGATTTTATATTAAATGCTTAACATTTATAAAATACACATTTCCACTTCATAGTAATAGTCTACTAATCAGTAAAACTCTTAATGTACTCTGCAAGTACATAAAACTCTTCTTACAAAGAATCAAAATTATTTCAGATTTAGGATGACTCATTTATCAGTTTAGGGATTAAGATATCAAATTTGGTGTCATGCAATGAAATGCCTCATGCCATCTGGCTCAGTGACTCTAACACAGCAATAGTTAATGCTGTACTCCTCAATATGTAAAGTTATCTGCTTTTCATATTCAAGGTAAACAATGTTTTGAAACTAAATTCTACTCCTTTCCTTCCTCTTTATTTCTTCCTTTGCTCATCATCCTTTTACCAGCATTCTTCAAATTTATATCTATTAATTCTTACAGTTCAAAACAATTATTATACAGAATCTTAAATGCCTCTGCTGAGATTATTACATAATAAATCTAGAGACTTGAAGAGGCTACAAGTGACAGGAAGGAAGCTTTCTAGGATGAAAACATAATGAAGTAAATTATGAATTCAGTTTATAATTCAGAAGATGTGACCATTATCCAAGTGACAAACTTGCTATAATTAATTTCTCATGACAAAACTGGCCCCATCAATCAAAATTATTTCATCATCAACTGCTGCCCTTTCCAATTCTCCATATCCCAGTTTTTGTTTCATAGAAAAGAGAGACCATTAGTTTTAACAGTTAGCTATACAGTATTTTGTTCAAATTTCCAACATACCACTACCTGTCCCTATTTCTAACCCCAATATTTCAGGTGCCTCCCTCTACTTGCCAAGGTCAACCCCTCCTCTCTCTGTTTTTTATTCCATTCCCTTCTGCCTCCATCACCCTGGAGGGACAAACAAACAAAAATTAAAGAAATATTTTCTTGTCTTTGTCTTCCCCTCAAACCACCAGTGTCTAGCATATGGAACACAACAAACATTTGTAGAAAGAATTATTAAATGCCCTATAGCAAGCTCATGTTTTAAATAGTATTCAAAACTCATGAAATTCTACAAGTAATAAACTAATACATTATATGCTCAATGTAAAAACTTCAAACAGTAACAAAATCATATTGTTTAAGCCTGGTAAAATAGTTTTAGCTTACGAATATAACAGAAATCCAAGTATATTAAAATTCTGCACATATTATTCTGTAGTAAATTATATTTTATTCATTCATATTAATACCTGTGATGACAGTCAAAGTACTAAGCATTAGAAAAACAAGGAAGATTGTGTCTCAGCCTTTTGGCTAAGGTCAAGTGTAGAAATATAAGGATGAGGCCGGGTGCAGTGGCTCACACCTGTAATCCCACCACTTTGGGAGGCCGAGGTGGGTGAATCACAAGGTTAGAAGTTCGAGACCAGCCTGGCCAACATGGTGAAACCCCGTCTCTACTAAAAATACAAAAAATTAGCTGGACGTAGTGGCGGGCGCCTGTAATCCCAACTATTTGGGAGGCCGAGGCAGGAGAATAGCTTGAACCCAGGAGGCAAAGGTTGCAGTGAGCCGAGATCGTGCCACTGCAGCACTCCAGCGTGGGCGACAGTGCAAAACTCCATCTCCCAAAAAAAAAAAAAAAAAAAAAGGAAGAAAAAAAAAAAAAAAATTAGCCGGGCATGGTGGCGGGCGCCTGTAGTCCCAGCTACGCAGGAGGCTGAGGTGGGAGAATGGCGTGAACC
>NW_016830185.1:63027-71897 GCF_001698545.2 Rhinopithecus bieti
AAAAAAAAAAAAAAAAAAAAGGATGAATAACAGAATAACAGTTCCTGCTCTCAAGCCTGGTCCAGTGAGGGAGACAGATTTCAAATCATTTATTAAATTTCAATATTCTTAAAAAGAGCAATCAACAGAATAGTACTTATATGCTATTGATAATCTAAAAGGTGGCTGGGGTGTGGTGGCTCACGTCTGTAACTCCAGCACTAAGACTAAGAGGTCAAGGTGGGAGGATCACTTGAGGCCAGGAGTTTAAGACCAGCCTGGGCAACATAGTGAGGTCCCATTTTTACAAAGAAAAAACAATATTAATGTAATAATAATAATAATAATAATAATAAGGGGGAAAATATATTCGTACTGACTTGTATATACACAAGAATATATGGAAGGATAAATAAGAGACTAAACAGTGGTTATTTTCCTTGGGGGAAAGAACTGAGTAGATGGAGGATGGGGTGAGACTTTTTGCTGTATGTATACCTTTTATATTTACTGAAACTTAATCCATGTAAACATATAAACTATTCAAAACATTAGATAATTAAAAACAGAAAAACAATCATATCAATGTACCTAGAGGTATGATAACATTAGATGCATAAAGAATAGCGGTGGAAATAAAGATCGATTGTGCTTGGCAGTTTATGCTAGGGAAGCCTTCACTGGAAGTAACACTGGAGCTCATTCTCCAAGAATGAGGTCACCAGATGGAAAGGGGGAAAGAAAGGTAAGGGAAAACCTGTACAAACAGAGGAAACAAAAAGTATACACAGGGGAAGAGAAGCTAAGGAGAGAGTGGTACATTTAGGGAAACATTAGTAGGCTCAGCACATCTGGAAGCAGAATTGGCAGGAAAGGAGGTTGTATGCAGGGAGGGACAAACCAGGGAGGACCTCTTATTTATATCACCATGCCATAAAGCCTAACATATACCTTCAGGTAAAGTCAGTCACCAAAGGATTTTTAAGTAAGAGAATATACAAATCACCGTAATATGCCAGATAAAAGAACTAAGGTAGTGGTGGCAGAGACAGCAGATGAATTTAAGGTATTTAATAATGCTTAATGTATTATTAAACAATCCATGCAGAGCACTTAGTTTAATGCCTGGCACATATAGTAAGAGCTCCCCTAAATATTAGCTGATGTTGTTAAGCTAGAAACTGTACCTGGAGAACTCTTAAGTCCAGAAACTCTTTCAGATCTAATAACATCTCCTGCCAAACAAAACTCCCCCAAGTGAAATCATTTACTCTCATCTATCCTCCCACAGCACTTTATTCATGCTGTATAACATGTATAACCTATTAAACTAGGTTGTTTCAATATAATCCATAGGCTCACAGGGGGAAAAAAAAAGATTGTGATCATGCACACACCTGTTTTCCCAGCAAACTGTGACCAGAAACAGTATCACTGGGCAAAGACAACATTTAACAGACATTACACACTGTTAAATCTAAATAAACTGAGAATGAACTACTTTTAATTAGAATAACCATACCACTGCCATGAATTTAAAAAAGGAATGACAAGTGACAATAGCCTCATTGAAAACACTTGCAATACAGCAATATAATTATCTAAACTAATACGAATCTGAAGTATATGATTTTCATAATTAAACTTCAAATAATCTACTGGGAAGTAGAACATCACTCTTATGTTTTTAATGATATGAAAATAAAAGTGTACAAACTTTTTTAAAAAAGAAATTTCTCAAAAGTTGACCCCTGCGGAGATAGTTCTGGATAATTTCATTAGTTCTTCCTAACAGATTAAAAAAATTAATTATGGCAACTTTCAGCAGAGGAAACTGCTAGAACTTTTACTACCTTGCACAAATCACTAAAGGTAAGCAAAGGCCACAGCAGGCTGTCCTTAAAAAGAAGAAAACAAAACCCTCATCCTATAACATGATGCATGTATTAAAGAGGATTTTCATTAGATTTTTATCCATATGTAAACAGGACAACTATGAAAACATTAACTTGGTAGTCAAAACAAGCTAAAACCACAGTTAACAGTCATTCCATCTGTAGTATATAAATCAGCTATACCATTCACAACACATAGGCTTTCTCAAAACTGAGGCTCAGACAAGCTACCTGAAAGAAAATAAATGAGATCCAGATATAATTTAGATTAATATGAAAAATAAATTAAAACTTACTTCATGATATATTTGGCTCTGTCTATTGTTTGAGCTTTAACTTTTACTAAAAGTGGGTGACTGTTATAAGTTTCATTCTTCCACTGGCCATACAGACGGTATCTTAAAAAACGATGAGATGAAGAATTAGGAAAAGTTAAACACTTAGAGGTTAATATACTAGAATTACTAATAGTTAAAAACATGAAAATAATATGTATTTACCTATGCTGATATGGAAATGTTTTAAACATTCCCCATAGTTCCTCAGACATACAAGCATTGCAGTCCATCAAAGAAAGAGATGGAAGTAGTACCTGGTCAGTAATGCTAAGCAAACAGCTAAGGATAACTTCCTAAAAGAAAGAAGAAAAAGTTATTTCAGTAAGAGGTCTATATTAATATAATCAACAATAAATTTATGACAGTCTTGGGAAAATTACTATTTCTTAATCTCATAACACACAATATCCCATTCCTCACCCACCCGTTTCACAATGCTTATTTATGTTTCTCCATCTAAGACATAAAATGGGGTGAGAAAAGGAAAGGGGTAGCAAAGGAATGAGGAACTTTTATCTCTCTTCCTTTTTCAACATATTAATCCTCAGAGGAAAAAATGTTAATCTTAAAAGATAACTTTGCATAAGCTGCCAAAAACTATAATCAGCATCTACATTATAAAACAATTACTCATACAGATGATTAAAACTTGTTCACAGTAAAATTTGTAGTATACTGTACCAAGACAAACATTAGACACATTATTGGATTTTTCTAGTCTCTTACCGTTTTTTCTTTATCTTCTTGTTTGCTTCCATCAGACTGAAACTATAATTTAAAAAAAGAAATTAATAAAATACAAAATGGCTAAGATTATGGTGTCACAATTTAGGTTCCAATTTGAAAAAACTTTAACTTGCACATGGTTCTTACTTTTTACAAATATGTAGATTTTAAATACAGCCTGTTAACCTTTTTAAATTTTATCTATGTTTCTAACCTCTAAGTCATACTTGACATCCATGAATTTTAAGTGTCAATTTTTATAAACCAATTCTTTTCTCAACCTATCAAACCAAAGCATCCTAAAATTGATCTAAGTATTTATTATAAAAATGTAGCGAGGGCTGGGCATGGTGCCTCACGCCTGTAATCCCAGGACTTTGGGAGGCCGACGTGGGCAGATCCCCTGAGGTCAGGCGTTTGAGACCAGCCTGTCCAACATGGCGAAACCCCGTCTCTACTAAAAATACAAAAATTAACCAGGCATGGTGGCGCGCACCTGTAGCCTCAGCTACTCAGGAGGCTTAGGCAGGAGAACCGCTTGAACCCAGGAGGCACAGGTTGCAGTCAGCCGAGATTGTGCCATTGCACACCAGCCTGGGCGACAAGAACAAAAAAAAGAAAAAAAAAATTGTGGCCAGTACAATAATTTCATTATAATACATTTGCATTTTTCCATCCAGAGATTATAGTTTTTCTTCTACGGAATTAGTATAATCAAACACTAAAGCAACAAAAATGCAAAAACAAAGCCAAATTAAACACAAAGAAATTTAAAACTATCTTTTAATTCACCACTCTCAAAGTCCTCACTGAAAGATAAGCCCAAAATACCAATAACATTACTAACAAAGACAAAACCATTGCTTAAATTGTACAGACTGAATGAAAAATCCTGGGTCTGTATTATATAAACAATTTGTAGATTTGCAGATGAGCCCCTAAAGTGATGTTTGACAAGGATGTCTATTAATTCAAAATTAAACAGTGAATGATATTTGTGTGAATGTAAACAGAGACAGCTGGTGGAGTCTGTAGAGGACAAAAAGACAACTGAAGTACTGACAACCAGTGACAATCTAGATTTCTGACAAGAATTTAGCTCAATATCAAGTGAGAGAGAGGGAAAAGCTAATATGCGGATAATAAGCTTCTTATTTTCTTGGTAGATAAGGGTGTTTTGTGTATGCATACATTTTCACACTTCAGTAATGGATGTTACCACAGGAAAAGTCTAACCGTTATGCTACATTTTCACACAACACTAATTCAGGGCCTGCCATGTCACCTTTATGGGAAAATACATACACTCAATTTGTTTTTAATTGGCAGGTTAAAAAGGTATGGTTCCTTTCACAGCAATAATTTATTAAGTCAACATAAATCCTGGTAAGCAAAGAAGGAACTGGGTTACAGAGGAGTGGCCTGGCAGAAAAAAACCAGATGGTTTGGTTTGGTTTGGTTTGGGGGTGGTGAGGTGGCATACACATAATTCTGGTGGCATATAGGATGTACACTGGGAAACAAAAATACAGGTATCCTGTAATTGGAAAAACTAGGTTTATGGTATATTATGTCGGGGATAAAGACAGTTAAGCTCCTCCTTTCCTGGTATACTATAATTTAAACAAACCTAATAAAGCAACACAGTTTTTTCCCCATAGAAATAAAACATTTTCTTATTTACTAAGTTGTCCTAATTCCCTTTCTAGGTGACTCATATGAGTTTCAAGCATCTATTCTCTAGATTTCATATCAATTTCACGCATCAATTCTCTAGATTTCATAAGCAGGAAAATTTGAAAAGGGGAAAGAAATATCGGAAGCAAAATAAAACTAACTAGAAGAGCAGTAAAAGACCTTCCTATCAAAGTCGAATTATAGCAAGAATGTACAAAATTAAATCAAGAAGTACATGCAAATAAAAGGAATTTTCTTCTGTTTGGTAGAAAAATACATTCTACTCCCTTGATACTTTTCTTTTAGTTTAATTCGCTTTTAATTCAAAGCAACTGTAAGATTCTCACATAACACTATAAGTTTTATTGAATGCCAGCTAGAAACGGGAGGGAGACACAAACAGGGAGGGAGAACAAGAGACATGCATTCATTCATTCATTCATTCATTTACTGACTAAATTCCAGGCATTGGGAATTCCAATATGAACAGGACAGAGTACTGGCACCTCTTGAAGATCAAAAACTATACTTGGGCCAGGCATGGTGGCTGATGCCTGTAATCCAAGCACTTTGGGAAGCCGAGGCAGACGAATCATGAAGTCAGGAGTTAGAGACCAACCTGACCAATATGGCGAAACCCCATCTCTCCTAAAAATACAAAAATCTAGCCGAGCAAAGTCCCAGTTACTCGGGAAGCTGAGGCAGGAGAATCGCTTGAACCTGGGAGGTGGTGGTTGCAGTGAGCCTAGATCACGCCACTGCACTCCAGCCTGAGAGCAACAGAGCAAGACTCCGTCTCAAAAAAAAAAAAAGATTTTGAAAATGGAAAATAAAACCTGCAGATCTATGAAGATCAAAGGGGAAGTTAAAAAAAGCTGTATCAAGTGTTGAGACCTGGCAAATTATTTAAATTTCAGCCTAATTTCTATGAACTCTCAGAAATCATGGCTTCGGTGGCTGGCAAGGTGGCCAAATAGAAACAGCTCCAGTCTGCAGCTCCTAGCAAGAGGGTGAATTATTTCTGCATTTCCAACTGAGGTACCCGGCTCATCTCAGTGGCACTGGTTAAACAGTGGGTGCAGTCCACAGAGGGTAAGCCAAAGCAGGGTGGGGCATTGCCTCACCCAGGAAGTGCAAGGGGTCAGGGAACTCCCTCCCCTAGCCAAGGAAAGCCATGAAGGACTGTGCCGTGAGGAACGGTAGATTCTGGCCCAGATACTAAGCTTTTCCCACGGTCTTCACAACCCGCAGACCAGGAGACTCCCTTGTGCCTACACCACCAGGGTCCTGGGTTTCAAGCACAAAATTGGATGGTCGTTTGGGCAGACACTGAGCTAGCTGCAGGAGTTTTCTTTCACACCCCAGTAGTTCCTGGAACACCAGCGAGACAGAACCATCCACTCCCCTGGAAAGGGGGCTGAAGCCACAGAGCCAAGTGGTCTAGCTTAGCGGATCCCACCCCCACGGAGCCCAGCAAGCTAAGATCCACTGGCTTGACATTCTCGCTGTCAGCACAGCAGTCTTAAGTCAACCCGGGACAGAGGCTTGAGCAGGTGGTTTTCCCCTCATAGTGTAAACAAAGCCGCTGGGAAGTTCAAATTGAGCAGAGCCCACTGCAGCGTCCCAAAGCTGGTGTAGCCTGACTGTCTCTCTAAATTCCTCCTCTCTGGGCAGGGCATCTCTGAAAGAAAGGCAGCAGCCCCAGTCAGGGGCTTACAAATAAAACTCCCATCTTCCTGGGACAGAGCACCTTGGGGAAGAGGTGGCTGTGGGCACAGCTTCAGCAGACTTAAATGTTCCTGCCTGCTAGCTCTGAAGGGGACAGAGGATCTCTCAGGATAGCGCTCAAGCTCTGCTAAGAGAGAGACTGCCTCCTCAAGTGGGTGATTGACCCCTGTGCCTCCTGACCAAGAGACACTTCCCAGCAGGGGTCGACAGACATCATACAGGAGAGCTCTGGCTGGCATGTGGCAGGTGCCCCTCCAGGATGAAGCTTCCAGAAGAAGGAAAAGACAGCAATCTTTGCTGTTCTGCAGCCTCCGCTGGATCTACCCAGGCAAACAGGGTCTGGAGTAGACCTCCAGCAAACTCCAGCAGACCTGCAGCAGAGAGGCCTGTTAGAAGGAAAAGTAACAAACAGAAAGTAATAGAGTCAACACCAACAAATAGGACGTTCACACAAAAACTCCACCCAAATGTCACCAACATCAAAGACCAAAGGTAGATAAATCCACGAAGATGAGGAAAAAACAGCACAAAAAGGCTGAAAATTCCAAAACCAGAATGCCTCTTCTCCTCCAAAGGATCACAACTCCTCAACAACAAGGGAACAAAACTGGACAGAGAATGAGTTTGAGGAACTGACAGAAGTAGGCTTCAGAAGGTGGGTAACAAGAAACTCCTCCAAGCTAAAGGAACATGTTCTAACCCAATGCAAGGAAGCTAAGAACCTTGAAAAAAGGTTAGAGAATTGCTAACTAGAATAACCAGTTAAGAGAACAAAAATGACCTGATGGAGCTGAAAGACACAGCATGAGAACTTCCTGAAGCATACACAAGTATCTATAGCCAAATCGATCAAGCAGAAGAAAGGATATCAGAGACTGAAGCTCAAGTTAATGAAACAAAGCGTGAAGACAAGATTAGAGAAAAAAAATGAAAAAGAACAAACAAAGCCTCCAAGAAACATGGGACTATGTGAAAAGACCAAACCTCCGTTTGCTTCGTGTACCTGAAAGTCACAGGGAGAATGGAACCAAGTTGGAAAACACTCTTCAGGGTATTATCCAGGAAAACTGCTCCAATCTAGCAAGACAGGCCAACATTCAAATTCAGGAAATACAGAGATCACCACAAAGATACTCCTCGAGAAGAGCAACCCCAAGACACATAAACATCAGATTCACCAAGGTCAAAACAAAGAAAAAAATGTTAAGGGCAGCCAGAGAGAAAGGTCGGGTTACCCACAAAGGGAAGCCCATCAGACTAACAGCAGATCTCTCAGCAGAAACCTTACAAGCCAGAAGAGAGTGGGGTCTAATAATCAACATTCTTAAAGAAAAGAAAAGAATTTTCAACCCAGAAGTTCATATCCAGCCAAACTAAGTTTCACAAGCGAAGGAGAAGTAAAATCCTTTACAGACAAGCAAATGCTGAGAGATTTTGTCACTACCAGGCCTGCCTTATAAGAGCTCTCGAAGGAAGCACTAAATATGGAAAGGAAAGACTGGTAACAGCTACTGCAAAAACGTACCAAATTGTAAACACCATCCACACTATGAAGAAACTGCATCAACTAACAGGCAAAATAACCAGCTAGCATCATAATGACAGGATCAAATTCACACATAACAATATGAACCTTAAATGTAAATGGGCTAAATGCCCCTAAATTAAGACACAGACTAGCAAACTGGATAGAATCAAGACCCATCAGTGTGCTGTATTTGGGAGACCCATCTCACGTGCAAAGACACACATAGGCTCAAAATAAAGGGATGGAGGAAGATTCACCAAGCAAATGGAAAGCAAAAAAAGCAGGGGTTGCAATCCTAGTCTCTGATAAAACAGACTTTAAAACAACAAAGATCAAAAAAGACAAAGAGGGGTATTACATAATGGTAAAGGGATCAATGCAACAAGAAGAGCTAACTATCCTAAATATATATGCACCCAATACAGGAGCACCCAGATTCATAAAGCAAGTTCTTAGAGACCTACAAAGAGACTTAGGCTCCCACACAATAATAGTGGGAGACTTTAACACCCCACTGTCAATACTAGACAGATCAACAACACAGAAAATTAACTAAGACATTCAGGACTTTAACTCAGCTCTGAACAAAGCAGACTTAATAGACATCTACAGAACTCTCCACCTCAAATCAACAGAATATACATTCTTCTCAGCATCACATCACACTTATTCTAAAATTGACCACATAATTGGACGTAAAAGACTCCTCAGGAAATGCAAAAGAATAGAAATTATAACAGTCTCTCTGACCACAGTGCGATCAAATTAGAACTCGGGATTAAGAAACTCACTCAAGGCCGGGCACGGTGGCTCAAGCCTGTAATCTCAGCACTTTGGGAGGCCGAGACGGGCGGATCACGAGGTCAGGAGATCGAGACCATCCTGGCTAACACGGTGAAACCCCGTCTCTACTAAAAAAAAATACAAAAAACTAGCCGGGCGAGGTGGTGGGCGCTTGTAGTCCCAGCTACTCGGGAGGCTGAGGCAGGAGAATGGCGT
>NW_016830185.1:73983-94496 GCF_001698545.2 Rhinopithecus bieti
AAAAAAAAAAAAAAGACAAAGATTAACCGGGCATGGTGGCATGCGCCTGTAATCCCAGCTACTCAGGAGGCTGAGGCAGGAGAATCGCGTGAACCTGGGAGGCAGAGGTTACAGTGAGCCGAGATTGCGCCACTGCACTCCCGCCTGGGTGACAGAGCAAGACTCCGTCTCAAAAAAAAAAAAAAGTTTGAATAAAACTAGACACAATTACGCCCATATAGGCCATTAGCTGAATGGCCCAAAACAAGTTCCAAAATTGCCCTATAAAGACACAGTAGCTGATCCAGCTGCATAACAGTACAGGACTCACAAAAAATATATAGGTTTATAGGTTTATTAGGAGGAGGGTTTTTGGAGAGTCATGGAATAAATGGAAAAGTTGTAGACATAACTAGATAATTTTTTATTACTAATGACCTATTTTGAGTATCTCTGCCCCTTAAACATTTCAAACACTACTCAGGACTATGTCTCAGAAGAGAGGAAAAAAACACAAGATTTTTGAAAAGACTGGAACCTGAAGCTATCTGTGTGAATTAAAACACTATTTTCAACTTCCCCCTTCTTCTCATTCTTACTACAATTTATTTAGTACTCACTGTGTGCCATGTACAGACTAAAATCTTCACATTTATTTCTTAAAACTACTCTATGAAGAATCTTGGGTTTTAAGCTACATAACCAAGACAGATTTTCAATTTTGAAAACAAATAAATGGAATGAAGCAGAATCACAGACTTCCCCTCCTGTAATAGCTGACAAAAAAACAAAAAGTAGTAAACATCAGCCTCAAAGTCCTAAAGCATTTGTTTTATAAACTACAGTTTTGGAACTACTGGTCAAAGGTACATTCTCCTCCTACCAATCCAAATTTTACTAAGAAAATTTCAAATTTACATAAAACTGAAAGGATAGTATACTAAACACCTATATATACCTACCTTCTAAGTTCAACAGTTAACATTTTGCCCTTTTTTTCACAGACCAAAAAAATTTGCAGGCATGACACTTTTCTCAAAATAATGCAGGATGTCTCCTAAGAACAAGGACATGCCTCCACATTACCACAAGATCACTATCTCACCTATTTCCTAATGTCATCTAATACCTAGTCTGGGGTATATTCTGCCTGCCTAATTTCAGGTTTTACTAAGCTTTATTTGTAAATCAATTTAGAACACTTTGGCTTTTACCAAGGGCCAACGTATGAAATAGCCACATAGTCTTTCTAGACAAGTGAATTACAATGGCAGAGTAAAACATAAACACAGAATCTCTCTACCCCAATTCCTAAAACAATAAATAAAATGTATTTTATTTATAAGAATCGCTTGAACCCGGGAGGTGGAGGTTGCAGTAAGCTGAGCTAGCACCACTGCACTCTAGCCTAGTGACAGAGCAAGACTCCGTCTCAAAAAAAAAAAGGAACTTATGGCTGGGCACAGTGGCTC
This sequence comes from Rhinopithecus bieti, assembly GCF_001698545.2. Lineage (NCBI taxonomy): Eukaryota > Metazoa > Chordata > Mammalia > Primates > Cercopithecidae > Rhinopithecus > Rhinopithecus bieti. The sequence continues at coordinate 75,435 of NW_016830185.1, forward strand.
ATGCCTGTAATCCCAGCACTTTGGGAGGCCGAGGTGGGCAGATCATCTGAGGTCAGGAGTTCCAGACCAGCCTGGCCAACATGGAGAAACTTCGTCTGTACTAAAAGTACAAAAATTAGCCGGGTGTGGTGGCAGACGCCTGTAATCCCAGCTACTCAGGAGGCTGAATTAGAAGAATAGCTTGAACCCGGGAGGCAGAGGCTGCAGTGAGCAGAGATCGTGCCACTGCACTCCAGCCTGGGCAACAAGAGGGAGACCCCATCTAAAAATAAGAGAGAGAAAGAGAGAGGAACTTATGCTATTTACTTCTAGGAGGGAAAAAAGACAAACAAGATTCTGTGACTGGCTGGGTACGGTGTTTGACACCTGTAATCTCAGCACTTTGGGAGGCCGAGGCAGGTGAATCACTCAAGGCCAGGAGTTCTAGACCAGTCTAGCCAACATGGCGAAACCCCATCTCTACTAAAAATACAAAAATTTAGCCAGGCATGGTGGCACGTGCCTGTAATCACAGCTACTCAGGAGGCTGAGGCATGAGAATTGCTTGAACCCAGAAGGCAGAGGTTGCAGTGAGCCAAGGTCATGCCACCGTACTCCAGCCTAGGTGACAGAGCAAAACTCTGCCTCAAAAAAACAAAAGGTGGGGAGTCAGGCGTGGTGGCTCACGCCTGTAATCCCAGCACTTTGGGAGGCTGAGGTGGGCGGATCACCTAAGGTCAGGAGTTCAAAACTAGCCTGGCCGACAAGGCGAAACCACATCTCTACTAAAAATAGAAAAATTAGCTGGGTGTGGTGGTGCGTGCCTATAGTCCCAGCTACTAGGGAGGCTGAGGCAGGAAATCTGCTTGAACCCGGGGGTGGAGGTTGCAGTTAGCCAAGATCATGCCATTGCACTCCAGCCTGGGTAACAAAAGCAAAATTCCACCTCAAAAAAAAAAAGGGCAGGGGGCAATATAAGCAGAGATATGGAAATTTTAAGAAAAGAATCAAAAGAAATCCTACAGATCAAAACACTGTCACAGAATGAAGAATGCCTTTGATGGTCTTATTAGGAAATAACGCGGCTGAGGAGGAAAAATTTCTGAGCTTGAGGATATCTCCATAGAAGCCTGCAAAATTGAAAAGCAAAGAGAAAAAAGGCTCATAAAAGGCAGAACAGAATATCCAAGAACCGTAGGACTACAAAACTGTAACATATGCATAATGGAAATAGCAGAAGAGAGGAAAGAAGAGAAGAAATATTTGAAGCAGGCCGGGCGCGGTGGCTCAAGCCTGTAATCCCAGCACTTTGGGAGGCCGAGACGGGCGGATCACAAGGTCAGGAGATCGAGACCATCCTGGCTAACACGGTGAAACCCTATCTCTACTAAAAGATACAAAAAACTAGCCGGGCGAGGTGGCGGGCGCCTGTAGTCCCAGCTACTCCGGAGGCTGAGGCAGGAGAATGGCGTAAACCCGGGAGGCGGAGCTTGCAGTGAGCTGAGATCCGGCCACTGCACTCCAGCCTGGGAGACAGAGCCAGACTCCGTCTCAAAAAAAAAAAAAAAAGAAATATTTGAAGCAATGATGACAGAATTTCCCCCAAACTAGTATCAGCCACCAAACCACGATGCAGGAAACTCAGAGAACACCAAGCAAGACAGATGCAAAAAATAAATAAATAAATAATAAAACAAAACAAACTACACCTAGGCATATCATGTTATAACTACAGAAAATCAAAGAAAAAGAAAAAAATCCTAAAAGAAGCTGGGTGCGGGGAAGAACACCTTGCTTATAGAGAAGCAAGGGTAAGAATTACAACACATTTCTCCTCAGAAACTATGCAAGCAAGAGTGGAGTGAAAGATTTAAAGTGTTAAGATTAAAAAACAAAACAAAACAAAACAAAAAAAACCCTAGAATTCCGGACCCTGTGAAATTATACTTTAAATGTAAAGGAGAAATAAAGACTTTCTCAGACAAAAACTGAGGGAATTTGTTGCCAGTAGACCTGCCTTGCAAGAAATACTAAGTAAGTTCTTTAGACAGAAAGAAAATAATATAGGTCAGAAACTTGGATACATATAAGCAAACAAAAAAAGAAACACTGAAGTAAGATTAAGTGAAGGTAAAATAAGAATGTTTATTTTTCTTATGCTTAACTAATATAACAAAAAAATGGTTTGTTCAAAATAATAGCAACAATGTATTTGATTACATATGCATATGCGTGAGTGTGTGTGTGTGTGTGTGTGTGTGTGTGTGTGTGTAAGCAAATGAATGACTTCAGTGATGTCGGGAGGAAAGAATTAGGATTATGCTGTTATTGTAAGGTACTCACACTAACCATGAAGCAAAATAGTGTGTTTGAAAGTGGACTTGGATCAATTGTAAATGTACATTGCAGACTGTGGGGTAATCACTAAAAAACTTAACCAAAAAAGGGCCAGAAAGGGCAGGAAAAGAGCAGAAGACAAAAACAGGAACAAAAAACAGGGGCAAAAACTAGAAAAGAGTAAGAAAAATGGTAGATACTAATATTAATCCAAATACATCAATTACTTCAAACACTGACAGTGTAAACACACCAATTAAAATACATAGATTGTCAGAGCAGATCAAAAACCTAGGTCCACACAAAAACTTGTACAAAGATGCTTACAGCAGCTTTATTCTTGATTGCCACAACTTGGAAGCAACCAACATGTCCTTCAGTAGGTGAGCGGATAAACTGTGATACATCCAGACAATGAAATATTATTCAGTGCTAAAAAGAAATGAGCTATCAAGCCATGAACAGACATAGAGGAAACCTAAATGTGTTTAATTTTACTAAGTGAAAGAAAACAATCTGAAAACATACTAAGTGAAACGTATGATTCCAACTATATGCCTTTCTGAAAAAGGCAAAACCATGCAGACAATGAAAAGCTCAGTGGTTGCCAGGGGTTGTGGGGAGAGAGGGATAAATGAGCAGAGCACAGAGGATTTTTTAGGGCAGTGATAATATTCTATACATTTGACGAGATCCCTAGTATGTACAACACAAAGCAAATCCTGAAGTAAACTATGGACTTTGATGTGTCAATGTGGATTCATCCCTGTAACAAATGTACCACTCTGGTGGGAGATGTTGATTACAAAGGAAGCTATGCACATATGGGGACAGGTGGTATATAGCAAATCTCTGTGCCTTCCTCTGGATTTTGCTATGAACTTAAAATTGCTCTAAAAAATAAAGTCTAAAAAGTGTATAGGTGCTATCAAAAACATTTGAGTATGTCAGATGAGCATATTAGTGCTCTACAATTAAAGAAAATGTTATTATAGCAAAATGTGTCATTTTATATGAAACAATTCTAGAGCCACCAAACTCCTCCACCGCTTAAGCCTAGAACAACAATCCTCAAAGTTTGGTCTTTGGGCCGGGAGCATCAACATCACAGAAGAACTTACTAAAATGCAAATTCTAAGGTCTCATCTCAAGACCTACTGAATCAAAACTCCAAGGATGGGGCCCAACAATCTATTTTAACAAGTCTTCAGCCGGGCACAGCGGCTCACGCCTGTAATCCCAGCACTTTGGGAGGCCGAGGCAGGCAGATCACGAGGTCAAGAGATCGAGACCATTCTGGCCAACATGGTGAAACCCCGTCCTAAAGCACAAAAATTAGCTGGGTGTGGTGGCGCATGCCTGTAGTCCCACCTACTTGGGAGGCTAAGGCAGGAGAACAGCTTGAACCCGGGAGGCGGAGGTTGTAGTGAGCCGAGGTTGCGCCACCACATTCCAGCCTGGCGACAGAGCGAGACTCCATCTCAAAACAAACAAACAAACAAACAAACAAAAACAAGTCCTCTGGATGATTACGATGCATGCTAAAGCTTGAGAATCACTGTACTAGGAGTTAGTCCTATACACTACATACCTCAAATTTAAGAAACATATATACACATAATCAGAGAAATAAATTACAAATAACTATAGGGCTAGAAGATAATTCTGTTAAGTGATATCCGGTATAAGTATATAAGCCTCTTTTTAAAAATATGCATAATTTGTATATAAAAGCAACCCTAAGCTTATAAATGAGATTTGTTAAAGAAGTGTAATTGTAAATAAATTATTTGGAACTAAGGTCATATTCACCCTTTAGAAGCAATCTTAAATATCCTGCTTGAATTCTAAGCTAGACAACAAAACCCTTTCAAACACAGAACAAATGATTTGTCACAGCAAAATCTTTTATGGGTAAGAATAGATCAAAATTCTAACTCAGATAACTGTAAATATTCACTTTTCCATCACAAACTTAGTAATGAGAAAATGCAGATTTCTTCTTACACTGGTCTCTATGGTCAAAATTAACATTTTTCTCTTCCCTTCTGCCCTTCATCTCTGCAAGAATAGACTGGAGTTAATGCAGGAACCTGGCACAACTAGGGCAGAATGGGTGTACAGGATGAATGCAATGGAGAAGGCAAGAGGGGAAGTGTGACAGCTCTACCAAGTGTGTATCTTGGTAATAATATTGTATATGGTTATGTACAGGACTTCCATGAGTTGGAGGTTTGGTCTCCTGCTCACAAGTTTCATACTTATAACCAAACAAAGAATTTCAGAACAAGAGACCTGAACATTAAGATTTTCAAGTAAAAAGAGCAGCATTAGGTAGGTGAAAGTATGAGGAGAAACAGGCTGTTTATATAGTCTCAAAGTATTATATCTTCCCACAAGACGTATCTTAATAACAAAGGGAAAAAATAGTAACTGTATAGTGGAGAAACCTGGCAGAGATCCCCTTAACCAAATGATAAAGTTAACATCACCAGCAATGGAACAAAGTGATTTCATGTGCATCTGATATGATGCACTGGAAAAAATACAGCCCTTCTGTTTCTTGAACAGGCACTAGCTAACATGAATCATCCTTTTCAGACAATAAAATCAAGAGTGAAACATTATTATACTTCCTTTCTAAATTTCTTTAAATTTTTTTATTGGTACGAATATTTGTACATATTTGTGGGGTACATGTGATAATTTGTTACAAGCAATCCCATTACCGGGTATTTATCAAAAGGAAAAGTAATCAATATATCAAAAGGATACCTGCACCCTCATGTTTACTGCAATACTACTCACAACAGCAAAGTTATGGAATCAACCTATTAAGTGCCCATCAATTGATGAATGAATAAAGAAAATGTGGTGTATATATACACAATGGAATACTATTCCGCCATAAAAAAAGAATGAAATCATATCATTTGCAGCAATATGGATGGAACTAGAGGTCTTTATGTTAAGTGAAATAAGCCAGGCACAGAAAGACAAATATCACATGTTTTCACTCATGTGAAAGCTAAAAAAGTGGTCTCACGGCTGGGCACAGTGATTCACGCCTGTAATCCCAGCATTTTGGGATGCTGAGAAGGTCAGATCACCTGAGGTCAGGAGTTCGAGACCAGCCTGGCAAACATGGTGAAACCCCATCTTTATTAAAAATACAAAAACTAGTTGGGCTTGGTGGCGGGCACCTGTAATCCCAGCTACTCGGGAGGCTAAAGCAGGAAAATTACTTGAACCCAGGAGGCAGAGGTTGCAGTGAGCCAAGATCGCACCACTGCACTCCAGCCTGGGCGACAAGAGCAAAACTCTATCTCAAAAACAAAACAAAACAAAACCAAAAAAAAGTGGTCTCATGGAGGGAGAGGCTAGAATGACAGATAACAGAGGCTGGGGGTGAGGGGGAATAAACAGACGTTGGTTAATAGGTATAAATATGCAGTTAGATCGACGGAATGAATTCAGATGTTCAATAGCAGAGTAGGGTGACTACAGTTAACAATGTATTGTATATTTCAAAATAGCTAGAACAGAGGACTTAGAATGTTCCCAACATTTAGAAATGATATACTTTCATTTCATATGAATATTACATAATAAACAATATATATAGTAATAATTAACTACTTAACAAATTTCTTTAGAGTACCTTTACATAATTTAAATTTGTGAGGATTAAAAACAACCTACCTAGGCAACATAGAGAGATTTTGTCTCTACAAATATTAAAAAAAATTAGCCAGGCATGGCAGCATGCAGCTGTGGTCCCAGCTACTTGGGCTGCTGAAGCGGGAAGATACCTTCAGGGTGAGAGATCAAGGTTGCAGTGAGCCATGGTGGTGCCACTTACACTCCAGCCTTCATGACAGAGTGCAACCCTATCTCAAAAACAAACAAAAAAAAACTACCAGCTAAGTATAAAAAGGCAAGTCAAATATTTCAGATGTCAAGAAATTAATATACAATAGCCGTTAGTATTTCTATACAGTTGCTGTTGTCGAAAATTCAAATTAGATATAATCACCAAACACTGAAGACACCCTGCATTTGTGCTTTTTAACAATGTCTAGATGTTTTTTCAGTTGTCATGTTTCACAACTTTAAAGAAACTATGTATAATTCTTTTCAGCTTTAAAACCTTGGGCTGGGCAAAGATTTCTTAGAGCATGAAAAGCAAACCATAAAAGAAAAATACTACTAAATTGGAATTAATCAAACGTTAAAATTTTTTTGCTGTTAAAAAATAGTTAACAAAATGAAAAGGCAAATCAGACTAAGAAAAAAATTTCCAAATATCACATGTCTGGTAAGGCCTTGCATCCAGAATAAAGAACTCTTACAACTCAATAATAAAAAGACAAATAATCCAACTTAAAAATGTGCAAGAGACATGAACAGACATTTCACTAAAGATAACTATAAATGGCAAATAAGTACATGAAAAGACGATCAACATCCCTAGTCACCGGAACTAAAGTAAAAGTTCATCAAGACACCACTACATACCCACTAGAATGACTAAAATTTAAAAGAGTGACAACACCAAGTGTTGGTGGGAATGTGGAACAATTAGAAGTCTCATACAACAGCTCTTAGGAATGCAAAATGGTACAGACGTTTTGGAATAGTTTGGTAATTTTTTATGAAATTAAACATATACTTACTCATATGACCCATCAATCCCACTCCTAGAGACACAAAAACACATGCCTCCCAAAAGGCTTGTGCAAGAATATTGAAAGCAGCGCTACAATAGCCTCCAAGTAGAAACAACCCAAATGCCCATCAACTGGTGGCTACGCTCTGGTACGTCTATGTAATAAAATATCACTCAGCAATAAAGGGGACTACTGACACATGCAACTTGGATAAATCTCGAAAGCCTAAGTGGAAGAAACTAGACAGAGAAGAGTATATACCATATGATTCCATTTATTAATTAAGATGTAGAAAAAGCAAAACTATAGTGATAGAAAGCCTATCAGAGGTTGCCAGGAACAGCAATGGAAGGAGGGAACTTCTATATCATGATTGTAGTGGTGAACATACAACTGTATGCATTTGTCAAAACTCATCAAATTGTACACTTAAAATTGTAGAAGTTTACTGTATTTAAACTATACCTCAAAGTTGATTTTTTAAAAAAGCATAAATGTTTACGTTAGGATAGTAACTAGAATGGAGTATGAGAAAGACTCTAGGTTGCAGGTACTATTCTATTTTTTGACTTGGGTAGTGGACATACGGGTGCTTAGTTTAGGGAAAGTCACTGAGCTGTATTTTCCATATGTATGTTTTATTTCAATAAAAATCTTACTTAAAAAAAAAAATGGGTCCTCAACAGTCTGAGGCTGAAAAGACTTCTTACACATAGCAGCAATGATTGAAAACTACACTCAAGAAAATGACTAGAAGGTAAGCAAAGGAAAAGAATGCAAGGTAACCACTAATTATAAGGGAATTCAAAAAGCGGCCACTTGTCTGAAGTATATTTTCCCATGTGAGGGACTTAACTAATACTCTAGCTAGATTTGGGTTATACTAATATATACAGTTATGCACCATTTAACAATGTTTCGGTTGATGGACCACATACACGACCAGGGTCATATAATACTATACTAGAGCTAAAAAATTCCTATTGCCTAGTGATATCATGGCTGTCCTAACAACTTAGTGCAAGGTATTACCTTTTATATGTTTAGATATGTTCAGATACACAAATACTTAACAGTGTATTACAACTGCCCACAGTATTCAGTATGGTAACATTCTGTACAGATTTGTAGCCTAGGAGTAACAGGCCATACCATATAGCCTAGGTTATGTAGGTCATACCATCTAGGCTTGTATAAGTACACTCTCTGACGTTTGCACAATGACGAATCACCTAATGATGCATTTCTCACCTGTCATTAAGCAACACGTGACTGTATATGGTTAGGACACACTGGAATTTTCCACAAACCTCACTCAACATAACCCTTTATTAACTGAGGTTCACATTTTTATTTCTAAAGATACTCATAACACAAGTACACTTAGAACATTTTCATTTCAAAATTTAGGTTTGTAAGAAAAATCTTACTTACCTCCTTCATAAATGACTTGCCTATGCGCACCACTTTTGCAAATAAAATGGGATCGTGAGAAAGGTGAGGACCAAGGTAACAGAACATATTGAACACGTCTCTCCTCAAATCTTCAAAGCTCTCAGCTTGTTTCGGTGCCCTCTTGTTTTGCAAAGCATTAACAGGTGAGCCTTTAGCACCTTTAGGAACACCAACTCTATTTTAAAAAGTAAAATAAATAAATAAATACATATATATAATAAATATAACTATACACACACACTACAATATCTACCATTTTAAGTTAACAAAGTTATCTCAATCAGCGAAATGTTTTCTTGCTCATATTTGCTTTCTACATTTCAATTGTGCCTAACTTTATTACACCAGATAATTCTCAACTGGTAAAACACATAAAACAACAGTCACTAGAGAAAAAAAAAAATCAGAGCTCAGAGGAGAATGTTCCAAATTAACTGCTTAATCAGAGAAGTGCGGATTTCAAGGAACACCTAACATACATCAACTGAATCTGTTTTTAAACTTGGCCAGTATCGTGAACTTGGATATGGGAATGGGGAACAAAGGATGGACCTAAGATACACTGGAAGATGAAACAGAAAAATATGGATATAACAACACTGATTCAAGTCAACTGACATTTCTCAATCTGGATTCCACAACCTAGAGTATGTAGAATGTGGTGGTAGGGAAAGTGAGTCATGTAATTAAAGAGGGTCACTTCAGGAGACCACACCCAGAGTTCCCACCTGCTCAGCAGGTGTCCCACTGTGGAGTCACAGGGGTCACTCTCTAAGAAGCCTGCATGGTCCACGGCCCATGAGGTGACACTGATGGCAGCAACCAGCAGCTACACAAAAGTCACAAGGCTGAGGCTTTTGAGGCAGGCTCTGATCTATGGGGCTGTAGCCAGAGCTGCTATCAATACTGCTCCTAAGTATCCTGCAAGTAGGCAGAAAGCTAAAGGACTAGACGACATAGTAACCGGGGATGATAAGAGAGGCTGCACTAGTAATTTCCAGAACAGCAGCCTATATGCCAGGAAAGGTAAGGGAATCAGAAAGGCAATGTCCTCACTCAGAGCCACTCAGCCAGAATAGAGAAAAATTACACTAAGAAAAAACCTCAGGAATTCTTCTTTGCCCCTCCCAACCACTGAGAGGAGGAAAAGTCAAAACCAGAAGAATGGGGTTTCAACTCTCAATGGAACAAACCCAACCTAGAAGTCTAAGCTGTAGTTTTTAGACTACACTGCAGCACACATTCTAGAACCCCTGGTGTAGACGTTAGAAAACAAGTCACTTGGCCGGGCACGGTGGCTCAAGCCTGTAATCCCAGCACTTTGGGAGGCCGAGACGGGCGGATCACGAGGTCAGGAGATCGAGACCATCCTGGCTAACACGGTGAAACCCCGTCTCTACTAAAAAATACAAAAAACTAGCCGGGCGAGGTGGCGGGCGCCTGTAGTCCCAGCTACTCGGGAGGCTGAGGCAGGAGAATGGCGTAAACCCGGGAGGCGGAGCTTGCAGTGAGCTGAGATCCGGCCACTGCACTCCAGCCTGGGCGACAGAGCGAGACTCCGTCTCAAAAAAAAAAAAGAAAAGAAAAGAAAACAAGTCACTTGATTAATATATATCAGACTGACACACTCTGTGAATAGTTCTTATCTTTTGATAAAAGGTACTATAATACATGTTTGGTTTGAGGAGATAAGATAAATACAGATTTTGTTGTAGTCCTAAGCTATTTCTACCTCAATGATTAGTAAAGTATACAGATACATACCTTCGGTAGAGAGGCTCAATAGTTATATGAATGAGCTTGCAAATAGCAAGGGCTATTAGCTTGTGTGAAGCTGCATAGTATGGAGGCATCTGATCCATAATGTTCTGTGCATGTTGCCAATCACCGATCTTTAATAAGGCTTCCAACAAGCCAAGTTTTTGGTTATCAGGTGGCTAAAAATGAATAGTCAAAATTAAGATACTCAGGATACAGACATCAAGAAATCTTAATACTTCATCACTTAAAAAATTGACCTAAGCAACACATCAAAAATATTTGTTATTCATGGGAAATTAAACAATATATTCCTGAAAGTACAATCAAAATTTTTAGCTATTGAAAAAACATCAGGGCCAGGCACAGCAGCTCACACCTATAGTCCCAGGAACTTGGGAGGCTGAGGTGGACAGATCACTTGAGCTCAGAAGTTTGAGACAAGCCTGGGCAACATGGCAAAATCCCATCTCTACAAAAAATACAAAAATTAGCCAGATATGGTGGTGCATGCCTGTAGTCCCAGCTACTCAGGAGGCTAAGGCGGGAGAATTACTTGAGTCCAGGAAGCAGAAGACTGCAATGAGCTGTAATCATGTCACGGAACTCCAGCCTGGGTGAAAGAGTGAGACCCTGTCTCAAAAATATAATAAATTAATTTTAAAAAAAAACAGACACAGGCATTACAGTTTATAATAGACTTGGAATTAAGTTCTACTTAATGTTATGTCGTGCCACAGGAAACCAGAATTCATCATCTATGAGAATCCCTTTAGGATTTGAGGGCCACTAATACACAGAGGACAATTAAAGTCAATACCTCTTGTGATTTTACTTAGAAAACATTTTGAAATTTATACAAGAAAAAAATGTGACAGCTTCTCTTAAAAAGGAGCCATTCAGATTAAAAATAAAACCACTGTAGGCCGGGCACGGTGGCTCAAGCCTGTAATCCCAGCACTTTGGGAGGCCGAGACGGGCGGATCACAAGGTCAGGAGATCGAGACCATCCTGGCTAACACGGTGAAACCCCGTCTCTACTAAAAAATACAAAAAACTAGCCGGGCGTGGTGGCGGCGCCTGTAGTCCCAGCTACTCGGGAGGCTGAGGCAGGAGAATGGCTTAAACCCGGGAGGCGGAGCTTGCAGTGAGCTGAGGTCCGGCGACTGCACTCCAGCCTGGGCGACAGAGCGAGACTCCGGTCTCAAAAAAAAAAAAAAAAAAAAAAAAAAAACCACTGTAGCAATATGATCCAGAAATGAGGTTTCAGCAAAATGAAAACTAAGAAATTATTCTTCCATAAATGACTATTTGAAGTTAAAATTTCATAATTCAAAATCCAGAAGATCACTTAATCTTACTAGAATGATTACATACCTTCTCTACTTTCTCCTCTTTTCTTTTCCTTTTCTTTCTCTCGCTCATCCATTTTTTCAGAAGACAACACAACCATCGTAAGCTTTCTAACAATTTGCTTAGCTTCTGCAATTTCTCGTTTGTGTTCATCCATAATGCAATTATCAGCTGGAAGAAGCTAAAAATGGTACATTAAAATTTCATAAAACAGCTAATACCAACTACTTGTTCACATAAAAAGCAAACACTATTCTCAATTGATAAAACTAAAATAAGAAGTCTAACTTATTCATGACCATTTGCCTTCTAAGTAAATTCCAGTTATTTTCTTATAATTTGACAGAATTAAGTACCTGAATTCTGTACCCCTTTTAAAATCAAGTCGCAGCTCAAAGTTTCACATCTTCTGTCTGATAGAGTCCCTAAAGTAATATAATACCACAACAGTGATGTTTTCCATTGAATTTATTAGTTTACCCAAGAAAATATATAGCAGTTCCATTAAAAACATTACAAATTTCCCCATTAAAGGCTAAACTCCAAATTAAATAAAGCATTGCAATATGGATCCAATATGGGAAAGGTGAGCTACTGAATAACACAAAGGGATAAATTTATATCATCTAAATGAAAATTTTAAGTAGAAAATTATTAGTAACTTGACATCTCACTTCTTCTAGAAGCTTATTTAACTTAAGTCACAAGCCAGTTACTAGTTTATTGCAAAAGAAAAAGTACTATGTGCATAGTCAACCCTCCATTATGAAAAAGGCTCAAGTATCTCAAGTACAGTCACCTTGTATGAGTGAAAGATGATTAATGTAGACATTTATAAAATAACCCTAACACAAAGAAAAATTCAGGCAACAAACCATTACTTAATAGTTTCTGCTAGTCACTATGATAAGCTATAAAAGAAATGTTCCTGCCCCTAAAATGCATAATCTATTTCATTAATTAGGTTTAACATAAACAGTAAATGAAAATAATAACGAAATATTAAACATTATAGATTCCATTAATCAAAAAAAAAAAAGGAGGGAGAGAGAAAAGTCACTATGGACTAGTGCAAGGAAGTAAGTAAAACTTTTTCTCATTCTGTATGTTCTCCCCTGGTAATCAAACACATTTTTATTGCTGTACTTATACACCCAGGTCCTCTTGTTTTATTTTTTATTTTGTTTTTTATTTTTTATTTTTTGAGACAGTTTCACTCTTGTTGCCCAGGCTGGAGTGAAATCGCACGATCTCGGCTCACCGCAACCTCCACCTCCCGGGATCAAGCAATTCTGCCTCAGCCTCTTGAGTAGCTGGGCCTCAGGCATGGGCCACCACCCCCGGGTAATTTTGTACTTTTAGTAGAGATGGGATTTCAGCATGTTGGTCAGGCTGGTCTTCAACCCCTGACCTCAGGTGATCTGCCCGCCTTGGCCTCCCAAAGTGCTGGGATTACAAGCGTGAGCCACTGCGCCCGGCCATAGGTCCTTACCTTTTACCCAGACAATTACAACTCCCTCTAATGGGCAAACTGTTTCTTCTTATAGTTCTCTCAACTTTTATTTCTGTGTATTTTGAGAATATGTCATTAGATACATGTAAAGTTAGAACTGTTTTTATCTTCCTACTGAGCACAATCTTGTTATTATGAAGTAGCCCTCTTTATCTCCTTCTGCCAAAAAGTCTATTTTGTCCAACAATAGTAAGTTTGCTGATATATTTTCTCATCCTTTTACTATCAACATTTCATTATCCTTAGGTTTAAGCTGTTTCTCATAAAAATAATAAACTCATTTTTAATTCCATTTGACAATCTTTGTCATACGAACAGGACCACTTAGTTTGCTTACATTTACTGTTAAATGCAATCATAATGAGTAATAAATCTATCATCAATTTGTACTTTCCACATATGCCGGTCTATACTTTCCTGTAAAGTCATACCTAGGTTTTTAAATTCTCCCTTTTCTGTCCAATTTTCCATATTCTCAGTTTCTATATCACATCTCTCCTTTAAATACTAAATGGCTCTCCACTCCCAAGAGAAAAATCCAGATTCCTTACTATGTCACTTAAGCCCTTAGCAGTTTAGCTCTTCTCTATTCCATCCTCATTCCCCCTATACATCACCCTAGGCTCCAACCACTCTGAGCTTCCTGACAGTCCCATAAAGGGATAAAAAAGCCCTTTCAAATCTCCTGCCTTGGCTGGGCATGGTGGCTCATGCCTGTAATCCCAGCACTTTGGGAGGCTGAGGCAGACAGATCACCTGAGGTCAGGAGTTCAAGACCAGCCTGGCCAACATGGTGAAACCCCATCTCTACTAAAATACAAAATTACTTGGGCATGGTGGCGTGTGCCTGTAATCCCAGCTACTTGGGAGGCTGAGGCAGGAGAATCGCTTGAACCGGGAGGCGGAGGTTGTAGTGAGCTGAGATCGCACCACTGCATCCCAGCCTGGGTAACAGTGAGACTCTGTCTCAAAAAAGAAAAAAAAACAACAACAACTCCTGTCTTTATACTCAGTTAATTCTACTTACAAAGTTTTCTACCATTTCAGCCTAGATGACCCTACTTGTCTATCAAGATCCCAGTTCAACATCACTAGTTCGGGAAAGTCTTCCAAAAGCACCCCAGACAGATACGGTCACTATCTATTCTGAGCTTTGTGAATATCTCCAATAGAGTACCTATTAAATAATGCAATTTTTTTTTCCTTTGCTAGACTATGACTGCTTCCAAGGTAGAGACCAAGTTTCACTCAACTCTGTAGCCACAGTATACAAAAATAGGCAATGATGTTAATAAAGTGATTTCAAAGGCAGTGAAGATGATATCACCTTTGGACATATTTGTTTTAAAATAATAGATATCCTAATGCAAAACCTAATAGAAGAGGAATTTATACACTATTAGCCTAGATTTTCAAACTGATGGCTAAAGTTTTGTTAAACTAGAGGTCAACTGCCACAATCATGAACTCTTCTACATCCTGGGTCCAGCAATAAAAGCATAATAGTAGTCATTTAGTGCACACGAATAACACAAGAAAAATATTTTTTAAATATACTAAATATAAAAATACACTAATGAAGTTCCCCATTCATCCTGAATGCCTAAAATTAACAGTTTAGAGAGAAAGAAGCAATATATAGGTAACTCTGTATTTCCCATCATTTGTAGATAATAAAAAGGCTTAAAAAACCACATTGGTTAGAGCTTGGCCTCTCTCCCCATGAGCTATGCCTTGATGACAGTTAAGAACTTGAACTTCATATCCAAACTTAAACTCCGTAAAGGTGACCAAAAAGGTATTTAATTTTCATAGACGGCCAAAGAACTAAATTCATTCACTTTATAAAATAAACAAAAAGCAACAATGCATTGGGGCTTCAAAGAGTAAGACTTGAGAACCTAGAACCAACCCAATCCTGGGGGTGCTATGTGGCTACCTACTCCTCTTCCCTACCCTTGGGACAGACAACCAAATATTCTTAGCAGCCCACTTGACTTACATGTACATAAAGATCATCTAAATCAATAAGATTGAATTGCAGAAGTACTGCTGCAACTCTGTATAAAGATGATGGTGTCTCGCCATTTGGTTCCTAGAAATATAAAAAAAAGTTTCCACTTAGTGCAGAAAGGACAATTAAAGCAATATCCTTCACCTACCAATAATTAAGAACAATTAGATCAAATACTCTAGGCCAAGAAAGTGCTTCACTGCTCTTCCTTATCTTACCAAACATCTGAATTCAATACAAGGATTATTATGCCAACATCCCTTTTCACATTGGAACATCTTCTGAAGAACACAAGGAAAGTAATTTCAAAAATGGACACAATTTACAGTGCAGGTTAACATTTAAATAAAATCTCACAACTGAATAGAGTGATATTTTATAATGCACAAGATTTAGTCTGCAGTTCTGTTTATATGTGTGTTTTCTTTTCTGATCTTTGTGTGTTTTTTGGTTTTAGGGGTTTTTTTTGATACAGGGTCTCACTCTGTCACCCAGTCTGGAGTGCAGTGGCATGATCACGGCTCACTGCAGCCCTGACCTCCCAGGCTCAAGCGATCCTCCCATCTCAGCCTCCTGAGTAGCTGGAACTACAGGTACATGCCCCCACACCCGACTTTTTTTTTTTTTTTTTTTTTAATAGAGATGGGGTCTCACTATGTCGCTCAGGCTGATCTCGAACTCCTGGGCTCTAGTGATCCTCCCACCTCACCCTCCCAAAGTGATGAGATTACAGGCATGAGCCACCACGCCTGGCTGATACATGTGTGTTTTCTTAACTTGCTTTTTCAAATTAGTTCTCAGTGGAGACACAGATAGACAAACTAACAAGTGCAGAAGAACCATCAGCGTTTGCTTTATATTTTTCTTCCTTTAATTTTATTTCTTGGGTTTTATACTAAGTATATCTGGCTGTCAGTTGATGTTCCCCACAAAACAGGTGTACATAAATATTACAGATGAATAAATCGATGTTTTAAAGTACAGAATGGCAAAGTCAATTCCAGGCTAGCCATGAGGACCCTACATAGAAACATAAGAATCTTTGAATGCTATGAATTTTCAAACCTAATTTGCATACTGCTGAGGTCAGATGAATGGAACAGTGACGTGAGAATAACTGGCAATAACTAACTGGCCAAATGTAAATAAAAAGCAAACAGTAACAATACACTATGTTCTTTTTATACTCAATACTGAAAATGAGACCTGTGTATGTAAGGTTCTTCCCACAATTGTGATATTATGCAAATAAAATACAAAGCTAACCAAACTAATGTTTATCATTTATAGAAGGCATTGTTTCACTCTATTTTTAAAAAAGAGATGAGATGTCTTCAATGTAACAATAGTTTCCTAATTCTAATTTGTTTACAGGCCAGGCACAGTAGCTCACGCCTGTAATTCCAACACTTTGTGAGGCCAAGGTGGGCAGATCACCTGAGGTCAGGAGTTTGAGACCAACCCGGACAACACAATGAAACCCCATCTCTACTAAAATACAAAATTAGCTGGGCGTAGTGGTGGCCACCTGTAATACCAGCTACTTGGGAGGCTGAGGCAGGAGAATCACTTCAGCCCAGGAGGCAGAGGTTGCAGTGAGCTGAGATCATGCCACTGCACTCCAGCCTGGGTGACAAAGAGAGACTCCGTCTCAAAAAACTTTTTAAAACATATAAAAATAAATGTTTATAAACGGTTATTTAGTATCAAAACATTTTCCCATAAAAACCAATTGTTGCCAGGGTTTCAAAGCAAACTCACAAAAGCTTATTTAACTTATTGACAACCTCTCCTCCATTACCTGACTTGAATGTACCAGGGTCATGTTCATTACTCCCTTCATTCTTGTTTAAATAAATCACCACAATATGCCCCACACTCTCATCCACATACTGTTACGCACAATCCCTGTTCTGTCCCATCATACCTTTCCACATCCTTGAAATACTTCCACAGAATCATATGGAATTCATGATCCATTCTCAGCAAAATTCCCTATATCCAAACCTCTCATCTAAAGGTTCTTTTCACCATGGTGCTCACACAGAACCTGGTTCACCCTGAGAACAGCACTGCCATTGTAACCCAGTTAAATGGTAGCTGTTTTCCTCAGACACCTCACACTACCAGGCCTAGAGGTGATGTGGCAGTTTTCTTTTTACTTTTTATTGTTGCTTCCAGGCTATTCTCCCTCTATCCTCCCAGCTTTGAATTTCATATCACGCACTACTCCCTCACTATTGTTGCAATCTAGTTTCAATCTGTTGTGGTCAGAGATGATATTTTGTATGACTTCAACCGAGACTTGTTTTGTGGCCTAATATATGGTCTATTCTAAAGAATGTTCCATGTGCATTGAGAAGAATGTAGATTCTGTTGTTGGGTGTAATGTTCTATATGCATAAAAAGTCTAATTGGTTTATAATGTTGTTCAAGTCTTCTATTTTCTTACTCATCTTTTGTCAAGTAATGGTTAGTTGTTCTAACCATTAATCAAAGTAAGGTATGGAAATGTCCAATAATTACAGAACTATGTTTCCTTCAAGTCTGCCAATGTTTGCTTCAAATACTCTGGGACTCTGTTGTTTGGTACATGTATGTTTATAACTGTTATATCTTCTCAATGGGTTATCCATTTTATCATTATGTCTTTTCATTGTCTGTTGTAAAAACTTATTGTCTTAAAGTCTACTTTGATATTAGCATAGCCACCCCAGGTCTCTCCAGCATAATGCTTGCACAAAGCATGTTTCCCTACTTTCAGTTTCAAGCTATTTGTATCTCCAAATCTAAAGCAAGTTCCTTAGTACATAGCTGGATCATGATTTTTTATATATTCTGCCAAACTCTTGCCTGTTAATTGGTGAGTTTAATCCATTTACATTCAAAATAATTATAGATAAGGATGAACTTTATCATTTTGCTAGCTGTTTTCTGTCATATTTTTGTTCCTCATTTCCTCTATCACCACCTTTTTTGTTTGATTTTGTGTGTTTGCACCATTCTGATCCCCTTCTTCTCTTTTCTGTTTAGTTTTTAATTATTTTCTTAGTGGTTCCTTTAGGTATAATAATTAGCATGTTAAACTTAAAACAACCTAGTTTGAATTAATACCAACTTCACTTCAATAGTGTACAAAACCTCTGCACCTATACATCTCTGCCCCTCCCCATCTATTGTTAGTCACAAATTACATTTTTATAGTATGCCATTTGACAGATTTATAACCTGGGTGATGGGATGAATTGTACCCCAAACCTCAGCATCACACAATAGACCCAGGTAACAAATCTGTACATGTACCCTGAGTCTAAAATAAAAGTTTAAATTATTTTTTTAAAGATTCATAATTATTATTTTATGTATTTGTCTTTTAAGTCATACAGGAAAAAAAGAGGAGTTACAAACCACAAATGTAATAATACTGGCTTTTATATTTTACCTAGAGTTACTTTAACCAGTGTTCTTTCTTTGGCTTGGCTTCTTCTGCCTGCTCAAAGCTACTGTTGAACCTCTACAGTGAATTTTTTATTTCAGTTATTGTACTTTTCAACTCCGGAATTTGTTTGGTTCCTTTTCATAATTTTGTATCTCTTTATGGATGTTCTCTATTTATTTGGTGAGACAGCACACTCCTGGTTTCCTTTAGCTCATAAAGCATTTTAGGACTATTGATTTAAATTCCTTATCTAGGCCGGGCACAGTGACTCACACCTGTAATCCCAGCACTTTGGGAGACCGGGGCAGGCGGATCAATTGAGGTCAGGAGTTCAAAACCAGCCTGGCCAACATGGTGAAACCCTGTCTTTACTATAAGGACAAAAATCAGTCAGGCATGGTGGTGTGCACCTGTAGTCCCAGCAGTACTCAGGAGGTTGAGGCAGGAGAATCACTTGAACCCAGGAGACAGAGGTTGCAGTGAGCCGAGATTGTGCCACTGCACTTCAGCCTGGGTGACAGAGGGAGACTCTGTCTCAAAAAAA
>NW_016830185.1:94790-97962 GCF_001698545.2 Rhinopithecus bieti
GGGCATGGTGGCGGGCGCCTGTAGTCCCAGCTACTCAGGAGGCTGAGGCAGGAAAATCGCTTGAACCCAGGAGGCAGAGGCTGCAGTGAGCTGAGGTCATGCCACTGCACTCCGGCCTGGCGACACAGCAAGCCTTCATCTAAAAAACAAACAAACAAACAAACAACAACAATAACAAAACAGACCAAAGAAGTAAAAAAATTGCTGATCTCATGGAATCATGGAGCTTACATTTTGGTAAAATCATCAATTCCAGAATAAAAATTATAATAATAGATCTGTTTTCCACACAAAGTTGTTAGAGGCTATATATTTCCTGCCAATTTTTAGGGACTTTTTAATGATTGACATCTGAATTGAAAATTAATAGTGAAGCTGCGTGCAGTGGCTCACGCCTATAATCCCAGCACTTTGGGAGGCCGAGGCAGGTGGATCACTTGAGCTCAGGAATTCAAGACCAACCTGAGCAACATGGCAAAACATAATCTCTACAAAAAATACAAAAATTAACCAGAAGCAGTGGCATGCACCTATAGTCCTAGCTACTCTGGAGGCTGAGGCAGGAGACTTGCTTGAGCTCGGGAGGTAGAGGTTGCAATAGGCCAAGATTGTGCCATTGCACTCCAGCATGGGCAAGGAGAACAAAACTCCATCTCAAAAAAAAAAAAGATTTAAGCTCTTTAAACATTTTTGTTAAAAACTAAGACACAAACACACACATGAGCCTAGGCCCTACACAGGATCAGAATCATCAATATCACTGTCTTCCATCTCCACATCTTTTCCCACTAGAAGATGTTTAGGGGCAATACCACTCATGAAGCGGTCGTCTATGATAACAATGTCTTCTTCTGGAATACCTCCTGAAGGACCTGAGACTCTTCTTAAGGAGGTGTCACTCTTTTCAGAAATATGTCCATGCCATGATGGTTTGCCTGTCACAGATTTGCTTGTAAGTAGATAATGCACCATGTACATTCCTCTCTATTAATAAAAACCTTGGTCAGTGTTGGGGTCCATGTTTTCAAACTTTTTTTTTTTTTTTGAGATGGAGTCTTACTCTGTCGCCCAGGCTGCAGTGCAGTGGCATGATCTCGGCTCACTGCAATCTCCACCTCTTGGGTTCAAGCGATTCTCCTGCCTCAGCCACCCTAGTAGCCAGGATTACAGGTGTGCACCACCATGCCTGGCTAATTTTTCCGTTTTTGGTAGAGACGGGGTTTCACACGTTGCCCAGGCTGGTCTCGAACTGCTGACCTCAAGTGATCTACCCGCCTCGGCTTCCCAAATTGCTGGTATTACAGGTGTGAGCTACCGTGGCCGGCCCATGTTTTCAAATTTTTTAAGGAGCTTGCTGAAAAGCTTCTGCTAAACCCTTTACTGTGAATTTTCTTGGGGGTTGTTCTCCTGTAGTTTCCTTTTCTTGGGCCTCTTCTTCAGCTATGTGTTCCTGTTTCATTATAATCTTATGCAACCACTGTCATATATGTGGTCCATTGTTGACCGAAACACCATTGTGCAGCACATAACTATACTTCCCTACCTCCTCTCCTAAATTCCAATACCTCCTCTCTCATCCTCACAGCTGATGTCCTTGCTCTCAGTAAGAAAATTAGATCAATTGGACTTCTACAAACTCCCAATCACACCTACCCAACTATACCTACATATATTGCCTTTATACCTCTTATGATAAACTCTCTATCCTCCTATATAATGTTAATCCACCCACTTAAGCACCAAACTCCATTTTCTCTGTCCTCAAGAACACCGCTCCAAATAATTCTCAACTCTCTCCCCTGTATCACCAGCTTTCCCCTTTCCACTCAGTCGTACCCATCAGCAAACAAACGCGTTCTCTCTCCCATCTTAAAAAATCTCTCAAGCCCACTCCCTTGCCATCTACCATCCCATTTGGTCTGTACCCCTTTGCAGCAACTGCTTGATAAAGTTGTCAATTGTCAATGTCTCCAATTCTACTCTTCTCATTATCTCTTAATATCACCCAATTCCACCAAAACTGCTAGTTTTGACCTCCCTCCAATGGTCAATTTTCAGTCCTTCAATGACCTATCAGAGGCATTTGACAGTTAATCATTCCTTCCTCTATTTAGCTTCCAAAATGCCACATTCTCTGTTTTCCTCCTACTTTACAAGTTGTTCGTCATCTATATTATTTGCTGGTTCCTCGTCTTTTCCTAGACCCTTAACACTGGAGTGCCCCAAGACTTAGTCCTTGGCTCTCTACTCTTGCCTCTCAGTATACAACCCTTAGTGATTTCATCCAATGTCATATCTTTAAATAGCATCTACATGCTTTTGATATCCACATTTCTATTTCTGGCCCGGTCTATTCTCTTGAACACCAGGTCCATATATCCAATTATTTACTCAGATCCATATATCGATTATCTACACTTGGATGTCGAAGAGACATCTCAAACTTAACATGCACAAAGTGAATTCCTAATTCTCACTCCCAACACTCCAAACCCAATGCACATGAAATTTTCCCTAAGTTGGTGACAACACTATCTTTTTAACTGCTCAGTCCAAAAAACCTCAGCATAGTCCTTAACTCTACCCTCTCATATCCTGTATCCAATCCATCAGCAAACACTATTGCTTTACCTTCAAATACATTCAGAATCTCATTGATATCCACTGCTGCCACACAGACTGATCCACTGAAAATCTAAGTAATCACACACACACACACACACTTTCTCTCTCTCTCTCTCTCTCTCTCGGTCTCTCTCTCTCTCTGTCTCATCACAGACACACACACACACACACCCGACTCACGTCACCATTGGAGGTTGCTATTAAAGAAACTCCTTACTCTGATAGCTCGCAATTAGTGGGAACATAGTAATCATTTGTCCTGCCTTTCCAGTAGGAACTGTATTTCAAGGAAAGCAAACAGCCTGAGTTAGTAAGGGACAACTCTTCTTTATTAGAAGAATGACAGCTAATAAATATATAGGGCATGATAAAATTAGTAAATCATCAATTTGGAAACCCTAAAGGGAAAGCTGGCTCAAGCAAAGGTCATCCATGGATTCTAAACCATTTAACGTAAAGTTGATGACAAACTGTATACTCCCAGGTTGCCAAAGTATCAACCTGCAGATAATTTGTTATTGAAGGGAAAGGCGGTGGGGGTGGGGGG
>NW_016830185.1:102870-104493 GCF_001698545.2 Rhinopithecus bieti
TTTGATGGAGTAATGCTGTTAAATAAAATATAATGCTAGTGGTTCACGTTTCAGCATACTGAAAATGTAAACTTAAAAGCAATGTGAATGAAGCACTTAAAAGATTTTAATCTAACTTTTTGCTATTCTGTTCTTTATTTATGAGTTTTGTGTATGTAGCTTAATGGGTAATTACAAGCCAGCCAGTTTGTCAAAATTATATTCAGTGTCTCTTTTGTCTTCTATGATAGAGTGTTAATTCATTTTATTTAGTGATTTTTTTTTATATTTAGTTAATGTAGGAGAAGTTACATGATTTGAGAATTTGCTAGATCTTACTTCCGTAATGTATCATCAGTGTTACAGCAGTGTGAAGGCATTTTCACCTTTGTTCAGGCTTCATTGACATACAATAAAATGCACATATTTAAGGTGTGCACTTTGAGTTTTAACAGATGTATACATCTGTGAAAACACCACAAACAAGATAGTGCAGATTTCTCCCATTCCCCTCAATTTTCTTCTTCTTGGCTCACTGCAGCCCCTGCCTTCTGGGCTCAAGTAATCCTTCCGCCTCAGCCTCCTGAGTAGCTGGGACTACAGGCATGTGCCACCATGCCTGGCTAATTTTTTGTAGTGACAGGGTTTTGCCATGTTGCTCAGGCTAGTCTCAAACACCTGGACTCAAGTGATCTACCTGCCTCGAACTTCCAAAATGCTGGGATTACAGGCGTGAGCTGCCGTGCCCGGCCTGATCTGCTTTTGTTACTGTAGATTAATTTGCTTTTCTAGAATTTGTCTATAAATGGACTCATACAGTGTGTACTGTTTTGTCTGGCTTATTTCATTCAGCATAATTATTTTGTGATTCTTTCATACTGTTGCCTATATCAATAGTTCTTCCCTTTTATTACTGAGTATGTCCACTGTACTTATCCTTACTCCACTTATCCTATACGGCAAGTTGTTTATTCATTTATATGTTGATGGACATTTGAGGAGTGTTGTATATTACAAATAAACCTGCTGTGAACATTTGCCTACAAATCTTTGTATTGACCTAGACATTTATTTCTCTTGAGTAAATGCCTAGGCTGGGTCACATGGTAGGTGTAAGTTCAAATTTTAAAGAAACTTGCCAATTTTACAAAGTGGTTGTACCATTTTACATTGCTATCAGCAGCATTTAAGGATCTTAATTGCTATTTTGGAATCACTTTTATATTCATAGGCCGTACTTTTGGAAGTACAGAGGTAGATAAAATATTTAGAAGTTTTCTTCCTAGAACTTCAGGGAAACGTCTTTTGGAGAGTTTATGAAAATATAAAGCTTTTTTTGAGTAAGACATGCTCACTGCCTTAGTCCTTTTCCTTAGTATGATGAGAAGCAGAAGAAAATGTGTTCTTAAGTTTGGATCTCATAAAAGAGGGAAAATTTGCATTTGGAGGATTTGGTTTTCTAAGTGATTGCTAAGGTAGTATGAAACATGAAATGACATTAGTTTTATAGCATTTAATATGAATAAGTGTAGAGGTGATAGAAGTAACTGGAGATACCATCTTACAAAAGGGTTTGGACAGGAATAGGTTATATAAGAATTTTCTTGGAAAAATCCCCTAACTCATCCATAAGGTATAAGTGTT